>NW_020539483.1:0-30277 GCF_003426905.1 Ctenocephalides felis
AAACATTTTTATTTTTTCCATGTTTCGACCATTGTTTTGTGTCATCTTCAGTGGACTCTAGATTGAAAGAACAGATAGAAATTATTAAATAAAACTAAAATATAAGAAGTGAAATGGTATAAATTATTAATTCAATTACATGTAAGTTTATACCATTTCACTTCTTATATTTTAGTTTTATTTAATATTTCTATCTGTTCTTTCAATCTAGAGTCCACTGAAGAGACACAAAACAATGTGTCGAAACGTATGGAAAAAATAAAATGTTTTAAAGTCATACAAATTTTTTAATTGATGTATTGCCCTGAAAACTGAATATCATATATATATATAATATATAGAATATATATATATATATATAAAGAAAATACCTTGTTATTCTCCGACACCCCACACAACAAAACCGTGTGTCAAAAACCTATGAAACATCTCCTAATTTCGTAGGTCTCGTTGATTCTGCACTCGAGCTATAATAATAAGAATGTTCTAATTATACACATGTCCTCAAGAATAAAAAGTGGATTTAAATTACTTACACAAGCCTATCTTTCCAATGGGACTCGGTGTGACAATCCGTTAATATTATAAGTATTTCTTCTTTAGGTATTTCACTTACTAGTGTGAAATTCCCTATAGCTCCCGCTATTTTATTTATGGATGCTAGAAAAATAAAAACTACAATATAGAAAAGAAGAAATAGTTTTCAAATAAAAATATCTTATATATTAGAATAATATATGACTTTGCTGTATGATTTACATTTGTTATATTTCATTCTATCATTCAACCGATGTCTGAACATATAATATAAGGATGTTAATATGAATAAAAAGATTCATATTCAAGCGTAAATTTTATTTGGTCTATCTTGTATGTATATATCTATAACCTGAAAAACGATTGTTAACAATTGCAAAAAGTAGGCTGAAATTGTTGTCGAACTAATATAAAACACAACATTATTACTTTGTATTCATAATTATTTATTAATATTCATCATTAATTCAGTTATTAAGATAAATGTAAAAAATGTGCCAAATAAACACTGGCAGACCCGCGACTAATTTATTCAAAAAAAAAAACACAACTTTCACTATGCCGACCGTTTGGGCATTCTTCGAGAGAACCTCTAATCACTTTTTTCAACTGTTCAATACAATAATTAATGAATATTCACTTTCTACAACTTTTTAATACAATAATTGATAAATATTTGCAATGATTTGCACTATTTCAACATATTTTCGAACATATTTCGACACCGGGATCATGTCGGTTGTTATCAATGTACATACTATGACATATGTAAAAATATTTGATTGTAGGTTAAGAATTTTTATGTCAACAAAGACAATTCAAAATAAATAAGATTTAATTGAATAAATTATTATATTTTTAATTATTTTCATAAAAAAATTAGGTTTAAATGTTGCCGATAGGCCACGCCCACAAACTGTCAAATACCTGAGCCTGCCAGTTATATACTCGTAAAAACTGAACTAGTATGTTAACCCAAGGTACTGAAAAGTAAAGTAATTTGAACTTATCTTATATACGCTCTATCCTATGTTACCTATATCCACAAATAAATAGGAGAAAATAATACAAATGATATAATTTAAGAACACTACTCACACAAAAATGAATAAACCTGATCTAACCTCTAACTATTTCAGCAACAAAATGAATAAACATACAGATTGAGAAGCCGGAAAATTAACAATGATTACAACATGAAAACGTGATATTTCTATGCGCGAACCCCGATTATGTTTGACAGACTTGACATTTACACACCTAACTTCACAGCGTTTTTACAACTGTCAAACTCTCTGCTGGTTTGTTTTTTATCATTCATGTTTCATTCAGTGCAATTGTTTGTTTGTTAATTCGAGAATATATGAAATGTATAAACGTAAAAATTTCGCTGATTTGTCTAAGAGAAGTATGCAACAAATTGTAAAGCAAAAGGTTGATGATTTTCAAAAGTTTGTGAATGGAATCGCAAGGACAATACTGCTTTTTCTTCAACTAGTGGTACAAGGGGTACTAGTTTAGTTTGTCAATTGAAAATCGGGTCTCGTAATGCATTATTCTTAAAAAGATTTTTTGGAATTATTCTTAGTGATCTAGTAGTTAGGTACCTGCATATGAATTATTATGGGCTTATGAAATAAAATAAAATAAGAAAATGTACGAAAAACATAACTTGAAAAATTGAAACTATCTAGTAAATTATATTTAATTTAAATAATATTGTATCTTGTGTTTTCCTTTGGTAGAGTTTTGCATAGCAATTCATCACATAAAAGTATAACTCGTGTTCCAGAAAATCGAGAAAATGGTGAGCGATTGTTTTTTTTTATTAATTTATGAATATACTTACATATGCCACTGTTTGAGCTTACACTTACGGATACTCTCGGATATTAAATAGCTTAGTTGTATGTGCTACTATTTGAACATACATAATTTTATTTATTTGAGTTTCTTGTTGAACAAAAATTAATCTTAAAGATGTGCGCATCATTTCAACTACAAAATACTATTCAAATTAAGTATTGTATTGTTGATGTAAAGTGTCGGTAGTTTTTTTTTAAATTATGTGTTTTTTATATTAAATATGTGTCGTCTTTGAATATATACAATTTGTTCAAATGTATAGCGTTTGGATAGAAATTTTAATTGCTGAATGCTAGGAAAGCAAATTGATAAATATTAAATAACAGGGGAAAAATAAGAATATGGTGATAGTAGTGTTATATATGAAATAATATGATAATAATGAAAAATTACGTAGATGAAACAAAATATAATGGACTATTGATTTAAAGTAAAAACGCTGTTATTAATTATATTAAAGCAGTTAAGAAAAGAATTTATAGATATAATTATCTTAATTTATCAACAATAGATCGTGAAAGTGGGTTAATACTAATAACGACTGATAATATGATACCAAATTGCTATTTTATAGCCTCCACATGAAGAACAAATATGTATTATTGAAAGTGAAACAATTTAAATGTTTAGTCATATTATTTCAATGCGAAACAAAGTCTTAATGTGATATAAAGCAAATGATGCATAGTTTTGCTTCTACATGAAATAACATGAGTCTAAAACATGTCATGAAAAAAGTCAAACTTGGCCCAGACAAATAAATATGTACATAATATAAGAAATTCGTAATAATATACGATATTTGTTCTATGTTCAAGAATATATGTATATAATAATTATGATTCAAATATCAAATGAGATGGGATCAGAATATTAATCTTGGAATTTTTTAAATTTTGGAGTATTCGTATACGACTGATAATATACCCAAATTCAGATGCGATAATGCCTAGAGGAAATGGATTTTTAATGACCATTGTGATACTACCAATACTAACAATTGGATTGATACGCCAGACTGATGACTGTCTTGAAACATGTGTTTAGTAGGAAATTTTGCGAAGCTTTCAATCTAGTCAAAGATCTTCAAAATTATCTTACTGATTGTGAAAATAGTTTTTGACCAAATAGAAAGAGCATGGGCATTAGAGATTATCGATTTTCATATAATTACACAACGTGTTAAATAAAATGGTAGTCTTAGTTTAGTCAAAGTCTTTTAAATCCGTGACAATCACAATCAAAGACAAAAGGAAGATATTTTAATACTCGCAGAAATAACTCAGTTATGATGACAAAATCTTGGAACCTTCATATGACTTACCTGATTTCTGGGACAAGTTATTTCCGATCTTCGACAAATTATTTATTGGTTTAACATATATCACCAAATTTGTGAAGTCATATGATGGGAATGGAGACATGAGATGCAGCATGGATATTATAAAAAAAAAGTGAGGATGAATAAAATCGATCTCGTCACTCCACGATATTCAAAACCGATATTAACAATTTGTATTGACAATTGCAAATGTTGAGAAAATTTTGGAGGATAATTAATTACTATTTACCCAAGCAATAAAATACATTTAACTAATTTTTAATATTCAAAAGGCAACACATCATGAAATGCGTAAAATGTAATAGTATTGTCTTTATTTTTGACCAATATTTCTAATTAACATACTAACATAATAACAATACATACAAATTGATATATCAATGTGGTAATTTGATTGTAAAATTATATAAATCAATTTAATAATATAATTACAATCATTATATATAATAATATAAGAGCACATATTATATCTTTGGTATACTCGTATATAGGTTAAACAAAATATTTTGTCTTATAATTATACATTCACATGTTTCTACTTACCACCATATTTTTCATATACACATATTTTGCGCGGCATAAGATTTATTTTTGAGCATACAAGATGCTGCACATTTTGTAGTAGGTGAAGTTCCTATTTTTATATTATTATATGTATTAGAAACAAAAATACTTTATCGGTATTTTCTGGTTCTTTATACATTCAATTTTTTGTAATATTTTAATATTAGATTTATTTTCTTTTTATGTTGTTGTTTGTGCCATGCAAACTCTAGTGGAATATTTTATTTTTAATATCTGAACGATTTATAAATACCACTTTCACATGGTATTATTTCATAAATTTTTTAAGTTACATATATCAAGTTATGTTTATCGAACAAAAAAATATTAGGGTTTCAATAAAAAGAACTTCTCCACGAAACTGCTGATCGGTATATATTTTAAATTCACAGTAGTTATATTTATGTTACTCTCTATTTGAAGAGAGTGTACCAATTCAATGTAAGTTTCCTCTAAGCAGGTTTTTAATTCTTCAAATAGAGTTCAGCAAATGCAAACAGGGACAAAACGAGACTGTAAAAATCTTTGCTTTTAGACTACAAATGAATGTTTTGTATTGTGTGATTTGCATAGCCCTACCTTCTAGTTTAACTTGTAAAATAAATTTAATAGTGCTTTATGCTCAGTTGGTTCTATACTTTCAAAAACATAAGTACAAGTATGCAGAAATTCGTTTAATTTGTTCTGATTCGGCTCATCAAAAGTTTTAACAATATCCATGGCTTTTTGTAAGGATAAAACTGTTGTGGGAGCCATGTCCCACATGTTTCGATTGTTTAAATCAAAATGTAATGAAGGTAAAGATGAAAACTTGGGATTTGTATGGGATTGGGGAGTGACGTCTACGTCACTATTAAAAACTGCGTTAACCAAATCAAAATTACTACTGTCACCTGAAATAAATGAAACGCGGTTCTCAAATATGGACTCTGTTGATCTGCTAATAACACGTTCCTGCGGTAGTACAAAGTCGGTTGCAGCACGTATTCTCCACATCAATCAATCAACACTAAATTATAACATATGAGTTAGTTACAAGCATAAAAATGTGCAAACCAAAAGAAAATTCTCTATTTTCTTCTAATTACATGTTCAGACATTGGTTGAATGATAATAAAATATAACAAATATAAATCATACAACAAAGTCATATATTATTCTAACATCTGTAACAGAAACAACCACGAGATGGCTTCTGAACTTGAATATAAAGTAATACAAAATATAAAATATAATTTAAAATAAGTATAACTATTTACATCTAATATCCAAAGCTATGAGTAACGTTTTGAGGCAGAGCTTGATTTAATCACAAAAATAATGATTGAGCATTCAAGCGAGGTATAAAGGGAATAAACTTTGCAAAATATAAGTTTTTCCTATCATTTGTCAGTCAATATCTTTATGCTTGAATCAAGTACTGGTTGAAAACATTGATTGTAGCCTTCGGCTGTCAGATGCATATAATCATACATCATTCCTCGGGCTGACACCTTCATTCACAATATTTTCATGTATCTGCACTACATGAATATTTTATCTATTGAAATTTAATTTGTTGAATTTAATTAATAGAGTACTAATTTCCCACAGGCAATCGCGTTGGCCATTTGGTATTCTCCCTCTCGGGAGCATGGTCGATACAATTATGTGGTCTCTCGGAAGTAATTCTCCAATGAGACATACACAATTAATAATTCCTTCATAAATATCATAATGTTAGTTATGTTCTGTGTTGTTGGTTCCAATCAATATAACCACTATTTTTGTTTCCGGATTCGAAAATTTGCCGTTTTTTATACGATATAGAACATTTTTCACTTTATCGCCTCCAATGCCGAAATTGGCAGCATGAAATGGTTGAAACTTGGTCCAATTGGGATGTCTGATCCTCCTGCAATAAGGGAGGATCCAGTGACAATAACATCGTGATCAATTTTCGCCAATTTTAAATTATTTAAATGTTTTTGACGCCACGTTTTACTTGTTCTAGCAGTAGGGATGACGCATTTATTGATATTTTCAAACTTTCCAGACATAGTGAATAACTGCAATAAATTAATCATTTTGTTCCCGGAGAAAGAAGAGAATATCATTGTAAATTTTAATAAAAATGGTAAAATATTTTATAAAATATTCAAAACACTTGTTTGCTTATAATTAATTTGTATTTGTTGATAAATCAGGTTTCTATTGAAAAATACATTATATAATAATGAACTCTTCTGTCTGCTTGTTATTGATTTTCAGTGGTTAATAAATCTGAATCCATTGAAATTATTAGATCCCCATTATCAATTAGCTGAAAATAATATAAATGAGTAGCATATTTTATATTTCCTGCAATATGAATTTATATTTTAAAACTTGTACATAATGATATCATAGCCTGTAGTATTTTCAATATAAATTTTTTTAGCTGTAAAATACTTTGCTTCTTCCCTCCGTTCCAGTCTCCAGACTGTGCTAAAACAACACTTGTGCGTTTGATGATATCAAGCTGTGTCACTTCAGGAAAATTAACTCTAATAGCCTCTGCAAATGATTTTTAATAAACTTGAATATACATCAGAAATTGTTGTTGAATACCTTAACATATAGCACATGATATAAAATAATAAACTCTTAACACATACATGTTCTATTATATCATTAAACATTAAATATGTGTGCGTGTGTGCGAATGAATAAAGCTATAATATTTGATCATACATACTGACAACAATATCACATAACATTAACGCCGAGAAGTCTAACTTGTTTTTCCGTCCTCTGGCTGAATATTGCATTGCATTCTTGAAAAAACTTTTTTCATTACAGCTGTTACAGTAATAGTCTGGCCAACCATAGACAAATGAACTACCTATCATGAACAAGTTATATATATATATATATATATATATATATATATATATATATATCTTGATAGTTTTTTCGACGTTGAAACATATTTCAAAGTAACTAGCAGCCCATTCGTCGAAATAAAAAAGGTAATAAAGTATAAAAACTTTTATTTATACGTTTCGACACAAGATGCGTGTCATCATTCAGCAACTACAACAATTTGAAAATTTTATTAACTAATATAAACAACAATAAAAATTAATTAAAGCATAGAGAAACAATATACATACCACAGGACAAAAACACTCAACAAAAATTTATTTTAAAAAATTGAACTTAATAACAATTAGAAAAAAACATTTTTTAGAAAAAATTATGTATAACTAAAAGATTTGAAAACTAATTTTACTAAAAGTTATGAAATACATCATTGTGAAGCTAGAAGCACGCCCATACCGAGCATCTAGACTCGACTGAATTATTTCAATAGGCGTGTTGATAGGAATGGGAGGGGACGCATCAAGGACAAATTCTACGAGGCATGAGAAACGCATCGAATACAGAGGTTGAACTGGGATTGATCAAAAGGAAAAAGCAAACCAAGTAAAAGTTAAAACAAAAAAACAAAATTGTAAAAAAATAATATAAAAGAAATAAGCAAATTAATTTTTTGTATTTTTTAATAAAATCAATAACTATCTGGTAACTATCATGTAAAAGGTGGGATGAATTGCGTTTGTTAACACAAGAGGAGGAATTTAATGATATAAAAAAGGATTCAGCAAATTTTCTAAGGTCACTATTTTTTTCGATATAAAGAATAACAGGATGTGAAGTGTTAAAAGTGTGATTGAGATTGAGCATATGATCTGAAAACATCGTTTTGAATTGGTTTGGATTTTTTGAATTATAAATATGTTGATTAACTCTCTTATAAATATATTTATAAGAAATAAAATTGTTCTTGGGCATCCATCCAGTAATTAAAAAGTTTTCATGAAAGAAAATGTTTTTATTCAGAGAAACGTACGTTTCGGGCCTTAATTTGACCCATCTTCAGTGCTACAAATAAATATTTCAGGGTTACAATTTAAAACAATATAAAAAATACATAATTACAGACAAAAGTTTAGCAATAAATAATGGAAAAAATTGTTTTTAAAATGACAGATGAAATTTCATATGGTCCTGAGGAATAAGAATTATTAAGTGAAAAAACTGCATGCGACAATTCCTTGGAGGATATAGGATATAGATAAAAGGAATTTGAATTAGTTTTTATTTTAGAAAAGATTGCATTTGAAATGACCGGATCAATAGTTATATTTGAAGTCAAATTAAAAGCTTCATTCACGAAAAAAATATTAAATGCGTTGGCAATTGATAGCTAATCATAAATTTTTCTATTATTAATATCAAAGCATTCAATATTGGTAGAATTTGCTTTGAAGTTAACTTCCGATTTTATGAGTGACCACATCGCTTTTTGTTTAATATGAGAAGTGAAAATAATATTATCATTGTACTTAATTTTTGCTAGTTCACATAAATCGTTGAAAATTTCTCTATATTTCAAAAAATAAATTATAAAACCAAAATTACTATTATGCTTGAATTCTCTTTCTAAACGCAATAATTTATTATATGGAATACATAGGCCTTGAGAGTACCACGTTTGAGTTTTATTAATGTTCATTTTATGTTTTGATATAGGAAAATCAGTGTTGAAATTATGTAAGAAAGAATTTATAAATGTATCAAATGTAAGATCATTGGATTTATCCAACTTATTCCAACTCTCTTTTTCTAGTAGTTCCTTGAAAAATAATTTATTTTATATATTAAATTTTCTTTTATACCGATACGCATGGGAAGTAGAATTTACCGTAGGTATTAATTACACAAAAATTTACCGTAGATATTTTTGTGAAAAAATTATCAATACAATATGAGGAGGAGTTAGTTATTCTCGTAGGGCCTTTAATAGTAGGAAATAATCCGAATGATTCCATGCTAAATTCGAAACTATCACTTGTCCGGTCTTTTTTGTTCAAATGGATTTTGAAGTCACCGCAAACAATTATTGAATTATATTTAATAAAAAGTTCATCTAACAGATTATATACTAAACTTATAAACTTCTTAACGTCTTGGTCAGGAGATCTGTCTACACAAACAACACAAAACGTGCTATGAGAAAAATGGGTTTCGATGGCACAAAATTCAAAGACTTTTTCTATAGGCAAAATATTAGTTTTGATACTTTTACATTTCAATTTTGTTGAAGCAAAGATACAAACACCGCCGTGTTTGAAGACATTCCGGGCAAAGAAGGAGCATAAATCATAACCATTTAATTTGATTAATAAAAGTTTAGAGTCGGTTAACCAATGTTCAGTCAAGCATAAAAAATTTGGCTTATATTTAGTCAGAACTATATCAAGTTTATTTAATTTGTTAGGTAAATTTTGTATGTTCTGAAAGAGAATAAAGGAATTAACGTCATCAGCGAAAGCGAAAGGATTTGGAGTTACCGGAATTTATCAGAGGCAGCATATCTCTTGCGAGAATTCGACAAAGATTCTGTTTGGCACTGGAAATAAAATGAAGGCCGTGCCTGGTTTAGTCAGTTCTATTAACGTACCTATTGATATCGAAGATCCTAACATCATTGAATTTACCACGACCAAAGTCACGGAAAATGCAACGATTGGCGTTTAAAATTCTGGAATTCAGAGCCTAGTCGTCATATCGATAGGGAATTGTAACAATACAAAGATTTGTCTTGCTACATGAATGACGGGCTATCTCTAATGCATCCCGAATAGCATAATTAGATTTAGTGCCATTCGTTCCAGCCAATATAACAACATGATCACGAGCGCCAAAATTCGGAACTAGACCAGAGATACCAGCAACCACGCTAGAGAACCCAGCACCGGGTTTGACCAATCCAAGCACACTGAATTTGGTACCTAACAAACCTCTTAAGAACTCGGACCAAGATCTGCCGTGGCTGTCAGACAAAATCAGTAGTTTAGGAGTGGCCTGGAGAGGAGGAAGAAGTAAGTGTGGAGGACGCTTTGGTCGGTTGACCTGTACTAATAACTGCTGGGGGCGATGCTTTTAATCTAGACTGCACATTTGAATTCTCACCATTCAACTTGGAGTTGGCTATTGCCAACTCTTTCGTTAACCTGGCAATAATTTTTTCTTTCTCGCCAAGCGCTGCTTTCAGTGAATTTTTACATTCACATAAACACAAACACTCGGCGCTGATAACGGTGCTGTCCAAATTAAATGGATCATCAAAAAGAGTTTTATCTATTGAAATATTATTCACCATTTGACTTCTGGTATTGACCATCTTATCTTAACTATAAAGGGCGCACGTAAAAACTTGTATCGGCAGGTAGTAGAAATCGTCCGTTCGACTGAGTTCACACTTCACAACACAATGGAATTAAATGCACCAGGTATATTATATTTCTTATGAGGTAATAGAGTAACTTATTTTAAAATTAAAATTGAAAAGAAATTGAGAATAATAAATGTGAAAAATATATATAAGATACTTGTTTACTCTTCCGAGGTCGGCGACTAAAATTAATAATACACATCTCACAAAAATACCTTGTATACCGTTCACTGGCATGCCTCAGCCAGCTTTTTGTAGCCTCTAAAATGGCAAACTTAGTCTCATTGGGTAAGTTTTTTAGAACAGTTTCTGAAATTATTTATATGTAAGTTTTATTCATAATTTACTAGATATCATAAACATAAGAATTATAAATTACCAGCGATGACTTCGCACAGCGCAAGCTCGCAATACTTGTGTTTTCCTTTACCACCTGCCCAGCTAAACCGTCTAGCCAAGCCATCATCAAATATTAAATTCAACAACTGTACTGTGACAGATTTAGCATTTTTTCCACCTGTCCTAGCCAAATACAAAATCTAAAAATAAAGTTAGTTTATAATAAAGCTAACTAATAAAAATAAATTTACGTGAACTTGTGATTACCAGTTGTGTTTTCACATCCTTGTTTCTTAGACTATCCTACACATGTTGAAGTTCGTCCATTGAACATAGTGGAAACATTTTTAAAACTTCTTTGATCTGGCCTATGTCACTATTCATGACAGCCTTAGGAGACTAGTACAAATCCATTCTCAACATCATTTCCTTCATGTGCTCCACAATGCCCTCCATGGTTAATCGCATCTTAGTTATCTCCCTGACAAAAATTTCTTTGCCAATTGAATCTAGCAGGGTAGAAATGCCAGCATTATAAAATATATATTTGTACTAGTAACACAATATTTCAAATACCGTGCAGTATTCAAAAAGCTTTACGTACAATTATCTTCGTTCCTTCCAATTTGACTGCTGCTGCCTGCTTTTGTAAAAGATGGCACTGGTGGCAAATAAGCTAGCAGGGTAAAAATGTCAGAATTTAAAAAAAATTGCACTTATAACTTAACATTTCAAATACCATGCAGTATACAAAAAGCTTTAATTACCATTGTTAAAATCTTGACCCTTTTTGCTTCGGCCTGCTTTCGAAACAAATGGAGACGCCGGCAGTACTCGTAAATAAGCTATCAGGGTAGAAATGTCAGCATCATAAGAAATATATTTCAAATACCACGCAGTATACAAAAAACGAAATTACCATTGTTAGTTTCTGTTCCGCTGCAGTTTGCTTGCGAAACAAAACGAGGAACAGGTGGTGGTGCTGATAAAGTACAAATATCATCACACTCATCTGAAGATGAGTGTAATACCTTTGCCCTATCTCTCCTCTGCTGCGTTGTTTTGTACTCAGAACTGACGTTTGAGTGAATTACAGCTTCCTTTTGCCGCTTTCTAGCTTTTCCATAATCATCTATAAAAATTATATATGTATATATGTAATACTCAATTAATCATTACATATGACTATTTAAACTGTTAATTTGAACTAGAAGTCACTATTTTCTTAAATGGATAAAATGGGGCAGTGCCCCTAACCTAACCGAAGCAAGTTTAGTTTGTCAATTGAAAATCAGGTCCCGTAATGCATTATTCTTAAAAGGCTTTTTTGGAATTATTCTTAGTGACGTAGTAGTTAGGTACCTGCATATAAATTATTATGGGTTTATGAAATAAAATAAAATAAGAAAATGTACGAAAAACATAACCTGAAAAATGGTAACTATCTAGTAAATTATAAATAGTATTGTATCTTGTGTTTTCCTTTGGCAATCCATCCATATCTTGTGTTTGTGCATGGCAATCCATCACATAAAGTACAACTCCTATTCTAGAAAATCGAGAAAATGGTTAGCGATTGTTTTTTTTATTAATTCATAAATATACTTACATGTGCCACTGTTTGAGCTTACACTTACGGATACTCTCGGATATTAAATAGTTCAGTTGTATGTGCTACTATTTGAACATACATAATTTTATTTGAGTTTCTAGTTGAACAAAAAACTATTCAATTTAAGTATTGTGTTGTTGATGTAAAGTGTCGGTAGTTTTTTTTAAATTGTGTGTTTTTTATATTAAATATGTGTCGTCTTTGAATATATAAAATTTGTTCAAATGTATATGGTTTGGATAGGAATTGAAATTGCTGCATGCCAACAAAACAAATTGGGAAATGATAGGAGAAAAATAAGATTATGATGATAGTAGTGTTATAAATGAAATAATATGATAATGATGAAAAACTATTACATTGATGAAAAAATATATTGGACTATTGAATTAAAGTAAAAACGTTGTTAAATTATATTACAGAAGTTATGAAAAGAACTTATAGATATAATTATCTTAATTTATCAACAATAGATCTCAAAAGAGGGTTAATACTAATAACGACTCATAATATCATGATATCAAATAGCGATTTTATTGCCTCCAGATAAAGAACCAACAAGTATTATTGGAAGTGAAACTATTTATATGTTTAGTCATATTATTTCAATGCGAAAGAAAGTCTTGATATAAAACAAATGATGCATAGTTTTGCTTCTACATGAACTAACATGAGTCTAAAATATATGTCATGAAAAAAGTCAAACTTGGCCCAAACAAATATGTACATAATATGAGAAGTTTTTAATAATATACGATATTTGTACAATTTTCAACAATATATGTATATAATAATTATGATTCAAATATCAAATGAGATGGGATAAGAACATTAATCTCGGAATTTTTAAAATTTTAGACTATTCGTTTAGAATACCCAAATTCAGATGCGATAATGCCTAGAGGAAATGGATTTTTAATGACCATTGTGATACTACCAATACTAACAATTGGATTGATACGCCAGACTGATGACTATCTTGAAACATCTGTTTAGTAGGAAATTTTGCGAAGCTTTCAATCTAGTCAAAGACCTTCAAAATTATCTTACTGATTGTGAAAATAATTTTTGACCAAATAGAAAGAGCATGGGCATTAGAGATTATCGATTTTCATATAATTACACAACGTGTTAAATAAAATGGTAGTTTAGTTTAGTCAAAGACTTTTAAATCGGTGACAATCACAATCAAAGACAAACGAAGATATTTTAATACTTGCAGAAATAACTCAATTGTGAATATTGATTTGCTAAGTTATGATGACAAAATCTTGGAACCTTCATCTGACTTACCTGATTTCTGGGACAAGTTATTTCCAATTTTCAACAAATTATTTATTGGTTTAACATATATCACTAAATTTATGAAGTCATATGATGGAAATGGAGACATGAGATGCAGCATGGATATTATAAAAATAAAAAGTAAAGTTTAATCAAATCGATCTCGTACTCATTTCACGATGTTTGAAACCGATATTAACAATTTGTATTCACAATTGCAAATGTTGAGAAAATTTTGGAGGATAATTAATTACTATTTACCCAAGCAATAAAATATATTTAACTTATTTTTAATATTCAACAGGCAACACATCATGAAATGCGTAAAATGTAATAGTATTGTCTTTGTTTTTGACCAATATTTCTAATTGGAAAACAAGACACTCAAAAACATATCAACAATACATACAAATTAATATATCGATGTGGTAATTTGAATGTAAAATTATATAAATCAATTTAATAATATAATTACAATCATTATGTATAATAATATAAGAGCACATATTATATCTTTGGTATATATAGGTAAAACAAAGTATTTTGTCTTATAATTATACATTCACATGTTTCTACTTACCACCATATTTTTCATATACGCATATTTTGCGCGGCATAAGATTTATTTTTGAGCATACAAGATGCTGCACATTTTGTAGTAGGTGAAGTTCTTATTTTTATATTATTATATGTATTATAAACAAAAATACTTCGTCGATATTTTCTGGTTCTTTATGCATTCCATTTTTTTGTAATATTTTAATATTAGATTTATTTCCTTTTTATGTTGTTGTTTGTGCCATGCAAACTCTAGTGGAATATTTTATTTTTAATATCTGAACGATTTATAAATAACACTTTACCAGCAAGTGCACTACTTTTATTTCAATTTCATCTTTCATATGCTATAATATCATAAATTTTTTAAGTTACATATATCAAGTTATGTTTATCGAACTTTTCCACGAAACTGCTGATCGGTATATATTTTAGATTCACAGCTAGTTATATTTCTTTTATTTTAACTTTATTTGAACTTGAATTTGAAATAGTTTTTTTATTTTAACTTTATTAGTTTTATTTTAACTTTATTTGAAGAGAGTGTACCAATTCGATGTACGTTTCCTCTAACAATAAGCAGGTTTTTAAATCTTCAAATAGAGTTTAACAAATGCAAATAGGGACAAAACGAGACTGTAAAAAACTATGCTTATAGGCCACAAATGAATGTTTTGTATTGTGTGATTTGCGTAGTCCTACCTTCTAGTTTAACTTGTAATCTCGTGTCGAAATTTAAAACCTTTTTATGTTCTACAGCGCCTTCCCCAAAACGCGGTAAAAGATAAAAAAAAAACTATGTATTAAGCCCTAACGCCATATAAGTGCAAGACCTTCCCAGGGAATTTAGGACATGCTTAGAGCAGATTTAGTAACCTAAAGTTCGTAAAAAGGTTTTCGATTTTATGAACTTAAACCGTTTAAAAAGGTCTTTATACGTCAAAATATCGAGGTGTAATTTTAGGTTAGGTATTTAGTAAGGTTGCTTTCTATCCTGAAATATTATGTGTGTGTGTCTGTATATATATATATATATATATATATATATATATATATATATACATACATACCAATAATAAAACATGTTTATTTTTTATTTATTTTTTAATCTCTTATTAGAACAACATTTGTGAATATATTGAATTAGCAATTTCTTTTGAATAATAGATTTGCTTAATTTGTTACACCAATCTAAAAAAAAAAGAATAAATACATTAATAATATCCACATATACATATACATATCTGTATATTATTACTATAAACATTATTATTGTTAAATATGGAAACATTTCATGATGAAATGCAGTTCTTTAATATAAGTGTTATAGTTTATCAAATTTTTAGATAATAGTAATATCAATTTAATGTAGACAAAAGTAAAATAATAACCCTCGATATAATTTTCGGTCTATGGCTGGCCGCTTGCTTCTAGAGCCAGTAGCCGAGAAATGGCGTAGCTCACTGCTATAGACACACAATAAAACTTCTCGCACTACAATGGTCCATTCGTGTCCCATAGCACTCTCCGACACATGCTCAATATATAACTTTCTTGTTTTTGGCAGATAAAATCCACACCCTAGTGATAGTTCCTCCTGAAATATTGGATATTAGCTTGGGTATTGTGATATCTTTCAAAAGATATTATTTCAAATTAAGTTTATTTATTTATTTACCATGTTATCACCAGGTGTGTAAAAGTGTTCGGGAACCTATATTAATAGAAAAAACAAATGATTTGCTTATACATATAAAAGAGAGGAGAATTTATTATGTTTATTATGTGAACCAATAGTTTAGATACTCTTGAAATCTTTTGAATCGATAGCTATCAAATATTAATCATCACATTTAAATTATTTAATTTTCTAAAAATAATATCTAATTTATCTAGATATTGAAATCCACTCTGTAAGATGATAAGTAATATAATAATGTTATTAATTACCTTAAAATAATCGTGTGCCTCATTTTCATCTTTTTTGCTCTGAAGCCTATAAATATACTTCAGTACGGCTTCCCAAAGCTCGTGTTTTTTTATGTCCTCCTTGGTAACTAATCGAATATGAATATGTATAAGCACATTAGAATAACTCTACATTAGAGAACATTATTATTATTATATTATAGTATACCTTTCACTGGATACGCCATTGCAAGTGATTTGATGTGCTCCTCAGAGAATTCAGTAGAAATTTCTGAGTCACTGCACACATCTGCTGGAGACCCAACTGCTTCAGATGGATTTTCTTCCACAACAAAAATCATGTCCTCGTTAATATCAAACACATTATTATCAAAAATAGTTGGCTCCGCTCGTAAGCCTGCGTCCATATTCTTTTTATTATTAATGCACGCCAACTGTATTTTCTTCTTGTTTTCTTGTATACCAGAATTTTCTTGAATCACTTCCTCAACAAAAACCACCGTCCACCGTTGCGGTCAACGAATTTAAGTGCTCAGTATCTTCTAAAATTCAATATTTCTTTTAAAAATAATTAAATTACATTTTATCAGAGAAGAAATGACGATACATACCGCTGATAGCTAACACTTTCGCTTTTCCTCGACCGGCTTCATAATTTTCGTTTTTCTTCCATAATATTTCTGTAATGGCATCAACATACCTATCTTTCGGACATATACACTTCAAAGGCATAATGTCCGAAGTACGCGATTCAATCCACAACACTAATGCGTTCATGGTGATTCTTGCCATATTTTATAATTATATATAAAATATATATAAAAATATCCTGGGCGAAGTCTTGAGAGCAACGAAGAGCGAACGATAAACACGTGGAAATAATAAACACAAACAAGATAGAGCTTATGTGCTAAGCGATGAGTAATGCTTCGTTCGATTATTTTCGTCATATTTCGGTCTCACTTCGTAGTTAAGTTGTCTCTATTGGTCTATCTCTATGTGTTCAACGAGTACGTTAAATATAAAGTTTTCCACTGGTAATTTTTGTTATTTGAGCGTTTGGGTTGTTATATATATATTAATTCATAAATAATTTAAGCTGCAAAATGTTACCAAGAAAATCACTTGATACAGTTGGATCTCGGCAGAGGCAAAACGGCTAAGGCAAGCTTTTGATAAACAAAACGAGATAAATACTATTCAAATTGTTGAATCTATTCGTAATGATCCTCGTTGTAGTAGAATCTCTACAAATTTTGTTGAAAATAGTTTAACTCACGCACGGTAAGCTCGTACATTTCAATTTTTAATTGTATAGTCAAATATATATATTGCATTTTTGTGACATACATTAATTTTTCTATTACACTTTATAATGACAATGCTGTAGGTTATGATGGAAATCTTTTTATTGAATCTCTACAAATTTTGTTGAAAATAATTTAACTCACGCACGGTAAGCTCGTACATTTCAATTTTTAATTGTATAGTCAAATATATATATTGCATTTTTGTGACATACATTAATTTTTCTATTACACTTTATAATGACAATGCTGTGGGTTATGATGGAAATCTTTTTATTGAAAATGATGTTTTTAATAATACACAAAGTGGGAATGGAGTTAATTTACTAACGGAACGTGAGTTTGGAGAGGAAGGTGATTCTGAAGAAGATCAACTCAAACAGGAAGAAGTCTATTCTGATGAATTGGTTTATGAAGGGGCTCCACGTACAGTATCGGACAGCATGTTCTTCATATTAATGATTTTTCTACGGCACAAATACAATGTTACACAAGAGTGCATAGCTGACATAATTTCTGTCAATAATATGCATTTTTTGAAAAGTAGGTTTGTTAAAAATAGTCTATATAAATTTAAAAAATATTTTTATTTTGATCACTCCGAATTTATTAAACATCATTATTGCTATTTCTGTGGTCGAGTGCAGCCAAAGTCTGACAGCATTTGTCCATCATGTTCTCAAAAAAGGAACCCATATTTCATTCAACTACCTTTCCTTGAGCACTTGAAAGATATGTACAAAAGAAATGACTTCTATTCAAAGCTACAGGATTTACATAGAAAGCGGTTAAGTAATACAGATAGCATATCCGATGTTCACGATGGTGATAGAAAAGGGTTTTTTTTGCTAGCCCAGCCAATATTTCATTTACTTGGTATACAGACGGCATACCTGTGTCCAAATCATCAACAACCAGTGCATGGCCTATATATTTAACAATAAATGAGTTGCCTATTGAGGAACGCAAAAAAGGGCGAATACTTTATTATTAGGGCTTTGGTACGGAGATAAAAAACCTAATATGAATCATGTTTTTCATGTGTTTTATGATGATCTAAAAAAGCGCATAAATGGTATTGAAATTTACATACCTAGTCTAAAAACTAATATAACAGTCGAGGGTATTGTTTTGTTGGGCACTTGTAATTTGCCTGCTAGAAGTGAATGTTTGAACTTTCTACAGTATAATGGGTACTGTAATTGCTCATACTGCTTTTGCCCAGGAATAAATTTTACATTAGAATCAGGCGGTAATATTCATATATATCCATACACTGGTAATATAGAGAGAAGAACATTAGAAACTTCCAGATCTCTTACTGACAATGCTTCACGAGATGCACCAATCATGGGTGTAAAAGGTCCAACAGCACTTTCGCTTATTATTTCTTCTTGCACCTCAATATTTCAATCATTGTGTGTTGTTAGTGGTTGCAATATCTATTTTGAATTCAAACATAATATCTTTATTCCAACTTGATGTTGCTCGTGACTTTTTATTACAAGTATGTTAAATCGTTTGAAAATCTATATGGTCAAATGTACTGCTCTATGAATGTGCACCAATTAATACATTTACCAGACTGCGTTTAGAATCTTATGACCGCCTAATTCATCTATACAATCTGTATTACCTCTTTCAATCGCTCTAACATTATGTTCACTTAAAACAAAATTATCAATGGTTATGTAAAACGAGCTGTATTTGTGGGCACTGTCATTACACCTGAATATAAAAATATTCTCTTACAAAAGGAGTGGGTTTTTTTTTACTAAACTACCTGTCGCATCAAAATACAGTACACTGTCTGCATTATTTTGCAAATACCCCTTTAATGCATCACATGCTTCATGGCTTACTGCTACCGGAATCATCTTTAAAAGGCCAGATAAAATTTGCTTTTTTGGTGGTATTGTCAATTCCCGTAACATCATAAGAACTAGATCTACATTGTCGTCGGGATGGAAGTCATTTTTCTTCTTTTCTTCATACTTTGCCTGATGCATGCAAACTTGTGACCGAAATTTTCATATGATTCAGGAAATCCTGTTATTATATATTTGAACTGCTCGAGATGACATGCTGCTGGTTTTTGATGTTTAAGTTTTTTTTTAAATCATCTCTATCTTTTCCACTTAGTTGGCTACACATAAGAATTGGATTAGTTTCTGTACCATGATTAAGTATACCTTCACGTATGATTAAAATTTCTTTAATCATTTTTTGATGAGGATCTGAGATGAGGAATTTAATGTGAGCATTAAATATCATGCAGTTTCCAACATCCTTTTTCTCCTTTTGATTTCGATTCTTGGGACAATAAGCTCTAATATGAGCACTTTTTTATTTACATGTGCATAGCGAAAGTTCAAATTGCAAGGATATATTGCAGCTTTCTTAAAACACTCTAAAATTGCTTCTTTATAATATTTTTTTTTATTTGCATCATCTGCAATTTGGAATAAATCCTCAAATTGAAGATATCAAGAAAATAGCTTGTTTTCTTTAGGGATTTTGTATGTAACACTTGTGTATTGATTATGTGTATTGATAAGTTTTCGATATTACTATATTCTAAAGCACAATTAGAAACTCCAGAAAAATTGTCGGCCATCGTGCTTGACAAAACATCAATTTTTGTAACAATATAATATTGGTCAAAGAAAATATTCTAAAAATAAAAGATTAAAATTTAATAAGAATAAATTAAGATAAGTATAATTATGTAAATTTTTTTTTTGTATTTTGTAAATATAAATAATATGCCTCAAGTTAATATTGTTATATTAGTAACTTGTGAAAAAAGTTTTGCTATATAGCCTAATATTGCTATAATGCACTATTCACCCTAAAAATGAAACGGAAAAACTCGTTAAAATAATAAGTTATTAATAAAATATTGATCTTTATATAATGTTGATATTTACGGCATTACGACATGTTATCAATGAATAAAATATTGATCGTGTATCTTATAAATAGAATGCTTTGCCTTACCTTAATATATTATTCCAGTCCGAGTGAAAGAACTACTACTTACCTGCAACATTTGCGTCCTAAAAACATGCTTTTTAAATTTATTGTGATTTTCCATAAACATAGTCTAAAAGTCATCCTCATAGTATTGCACAAATTATTATGACATCAAACCGTCATCGTAGCCCTTAGAAACACATCATAATCTCTAGCATTCGTTGCTCTATGGTCTTCGATCTAGATTCTAGACCCTCCACAGAATTCAAACTGATTCTATGATTCTACGATTTCTCGACGAAAAGTCAAAATATTATTTTTCATAAATATAAATTTTCGGCTATAAATTGAGATGTATATAAATATTCGATTTATATAATAGTCCGCACAAGTGTAGGTATGAAAGTACAGCTTGCGGTTTTCGCATCTAATGCATGTTGTATTGCAAGTAACATTTTGTAGCCTAACCTCGTATCGCACATCGTTATTCTCTGAAAATTGGTCCTTCCATTCTCTGTGGTCAATCTCAATCACATCACTAGATGATACTTTCAGGCTGTCCGAATGAGATTTCCTAACTTTCTTATGCCTTTGTGAAACATTATTGCCATATAGTCTTTCATTTCTTTTGAAGTAGGCTTCCTTTTCAACCTTCAACACAACGTCAACAGCTTTTCCAATCGCTTGGCACATTTTCGTCCCATAATTATGCTTTTTGATTTATAATGGTAGCTTTCAAGGCACATATTAGTATTAATGCCCAAGGATTTCTTAAAACAATATGCCCAAGTTATTGGTCTGTTTTTATATTTTTTTGTAAAATATTGAGCAAATGACTCCGTATCCACATCCTGCTCAAGGGTTTTCACATAAGAGTTCATTTCTGGTCAAAATTGAGTTTTATCCAAAATTGCTCTAATTTCTAACAAACAGTTAAATACTGTGACCTGTTTTTCACTGTGTCGAATCTTTGCATTCACTGCCCTCTTCCAGCTTTGCGCAACATGCCATGAGCAGAGTAGATGATTATCTGTTGGTGTTATAATTGATGTCCAGACATTATAATATGCATCATCAGACATAAATGTTGATGCAGCTATGATTCCCATCTTCTCTTTGATTAAATTAAAAAATATTTACCATACTGCTTCGTCTCGACGGTTACTAAAGCAAAATGCCACTGGGTAACCTGCTGCAAATTCATCAATAACAATAGAGTATGCAGGTGATATCCGTATGCATTCGTGCCATGAGTGCCATCAATGCATATTTTATCATGACCAAATTTATCAAGGATATTAGCCTGTTCTTTGGTCATTATAACTAAGAGGAGATCATGCTTTTCTAGAATACTGTGTTCTACTCCTGAATTTTTTAAATATAAAAGTTCAAAAGAACTGTTTTCTTTGTTGTCATCAAACCACATTTCGACACTAGATTTGTCATTCTTATTTTTATATGTAGGGTATGGTAGCACGGCTTTACTTTTAATATTTCTTATATCTTGACTAGTTATTAAAGATATATGCATCATGCCGAATACTATTAAGAATGTTGGCTTCCGAAACTCCTGCTATAATTTTATCTACAAAGAACAGAATTACATTAATTAATTAAATTATCTTATTTAACAATCATGCAAGGTGGCTAAAAACTTACACTTGATATGTTCTTTCAACTGTTTATCTAATGGTATAGATTTAATCTGTTTAGTATGCTCTATATATGTTTTCCAGAACCCAACTGTAACCTGTACCATTGTCATCAATAGTGCAGACGATTTTCGAGGAGTAAGCATAACCAAAATCCGTTTGGTTTTATTCTGCTCATAAGTGTACGACCTGTGACAATTAAAATAATTTTTTTTGCAGTCATTGGTTTTATATCTTGAATTGACTTGTATGTAATGTGATAGCTTCTTCTGTTCCATGTCCGATTTCCATAGTTTAAAAACTGGCAACAAATGCAAAAATGAAGATAAATGCGCAATTGCAGGTATAAATTATGAGAGAAGAAAATTTCTTACCATGAAATGTTTCAAATACGCACTCTTTATAATCTTTAGCTACCGTGTGGTGAGACTCGATATGACCATGAAGATTTAAGTATCTGGAGAAAAGGGAGGAGCAGTCAGAAAAGGACATCTTATTTTACTAGCTCTTGAAGGAGTACCTAGAAGAACAATTTATAAGTGATCATACTACATACCTGTAAAATTTTTCTTCGAGCTGAGTCGAGAATTGGAACCTGAAGATGGATTAATAGGAAAATGAGTGGAGGGTGTACCAGGTTGTGAGGATAAGAACATGTAGGGAGCTGAGATTGAAGATGTGGAAGGTTGCGGAGATAGGGATATGTAGGGAGGTGATGTTAATGTTGAATGTTGTGGAGATTAAGGCATGTAGGGAAGTAATGTTGTTTGTGGAGATAATGTGTAAAAAGCCGAGGTAGATGTTGATGGTTGTGGAGATAATGTGTAAAAAGCTGAGGTAGACGTTGATGGTTGTGGAGATAATGTGTAAAAGGCTGAGGTACATTCCTCCCGCTGGACACTATTTTGGGGTATTGCCTTGATAGCACTTTCCAAGGCATCATTATATATCCGACTTTCCTTCACGAAGTAGTGAATGAATAGATATGAATAAATAATAATTATGACAGAATAACTTAAATAAATTATATATTTATAATAGCATTAAAATATTTATAATATTTAAAAACAATAATATAATTAAAGTCATACTTCAAATATGACATGATCGGTTTGTTATTGTAATTATCATTTAGAAATGAACCTTTATTAGAGAAATGAAGTAATTGCTGATTAATAACTTCTATAATATGCGTTGAGACAGTGGATTATGTCAAACAACGCCTAAACAAATATTGTTTTCGCAACTTCACTCTTCAATTAAAATCAACATACATTCATTTACTGCTTGTATTTTTTTTACTATTTCACTGGCGATATACTATTATTTTTTGAACAGCTGTAATATAAGATTGCTACTACCGCTGGGTGTTTACTGGGTTATCACCATCAAAAGTTTCATGCATATGTCCATTAAGTGAACATTTTTATTCTCAACTCTCACCTGAACATAGCAGTGACTATCTTTATTGCAATCGCTTGATTGTATCGGCTCTTGTCCCAAGATAAACTAAGAAATCTCTGTTGATATTTCTGTGTAAACAATTTTAATTTTCTTGCTAGTTCATCGTCCTCATACAACGGGATCAAGGCTTTCAAAGAGTTTGCTCGTACTGATGCAGCCTATGAAGATATGGAAAAAATCATTATTAGTAACTGCCTGAGGAGAGTTTTGTTCTCTTGACATTTCAAGAACGGCCTTTTCAAGAATCCTGAAGAAAGAAGGAAACTGGATTGGACCCGTTCTGTTCTAAAGAGTGCCTCCTGCACGACGTCGTCGATGGCAAAATAGAAGGACTGAAGGGATTGGTAAAGAGAAAATACAGGGTACTGAAAACCGAAGTGCAGGATCAGGAAGCATGGATGAAAGACTACCATTTATTTGTTATATATATATACCTTGTCATACACGAAATATGCAATAAATCGTAAATTTAAAAACAGTCCTGGGTGTTTCGTCAACCAGCGGCCTAATTTACATATGCAGATGCACGTGAATTGGAACAGTGCACTTCGTGTCACTGGTACGATATCCTCTGTAAATAAACTGATGTTTAAAAAATATTTTTTAACTTATGCAGTTCAAGGAGTTATAGCAGGTATAACAGCTATTCTTGGTGACATATTTTATTTTATATGGCAAAATGATTGATCTAGTGGTAATATCAAAAAACCAATCCGAGCTGCAAAACATGATGGACAGAATCGTCGAAATGGGTAGAAGATATGGAACGGAAATCAACATCAACAAATTGGAAGTGATGAGAGTATCAAAACGAGATGATACTCTGAAGATAACAGTAGATAATCAAAAATTGGAAGACGTTGATCATTTCAAATATTTAGGAAGCATTCTGACCAGAAACGAATACAACACGAGAAAGATCAGGACAAAGATCGCAAGCGCCAAGGTGGAGTTTGCAAAGTTGAGAACACTACTGAGAACCAACCAAGTCTCGACTTATGGATGATATTGATAAAAAAAATGTTATGTCTAGAGCATAACTCTTTACGGATCAGGGACATATGGACTCTAAGAAAAGCCGACAAGAACTATTTGGAGAGTTTTAAAATGTGGTGCGCAGGAGACAGGTGAATGGAGAAAATAAAGTGGACTGACAAGATAACAAAAGAATAAGTCCATAAAAGACTTGACTGAGAACGATCATGCAAAGAGAAGGAAACTGAATAGGACCCATTCAATTCAATCGAAAAAAGAGTGCCTCCTACACGACGTGGTCTAAGAATACATAATCCTGAACATATGCTTATTTAAGACATGATATGTTAAAGCAGGAGTCTTCAAACAAGACTTAGCTGTGTTATCCGAGAATTGGGCCATAAATGTCAAAATATCTTACTTGATGCGTTTATAAATTAAATTCCTGTATAGGGACTTGATACATAATTCCAGTTCCCTATACATTTCATTTAATTTATTCCTTTCAGAGTGAAGGAATGCCAAGCGACTCAGATCACGCCTTGTCTCCTTCGCTTCTTCGGCCTGAATTAGCTTCGAGCACCGATTCATGTTTGATGCCGCTTGTTCAAGTAACCCTGCCAACTCTGTAGTTATGGACCAGCCTGCATAGCTAAACTTAATGATTTATATATATTTATTTATAACTAGATGACCCGACAGACGTTGTCCTGTACCCATGTCTAAAATTTTTAATATAATAAACTAATATTTACCATTTACCTAAAAATAATAATTATTGTTTTTTAAATTACTCTTCACGCCAAAATGCATATACATTTATAATATGAGCGATGTTAAATGTAGAAGTGCTTTAAATAAAATGATGAGTCTCAATTCCCACACAATTATAAGTCTTTTAAACGGTATAACATAACCATAACCATAACGTAACACTGATACTTCATGTTGGATTAAATTAATTTTTTATGATTTAAGATATCTAAAATTGCATCTTGAACTTCTCCTAAACGATATCGTGAGGGCCGAATTGCATATATTCATCTTTACTTTACCATTTGTTGTTGCAAAGTGAAATTTTTACGAATTTCAAAAATATTGTGGAAAGATTAGTAAAAGATGCAAAGAAATTATATATTAAAAAAAAACTTTATTGAAAATTTAATATCCGCCCCCTAATGCGTGCGCTCGTATTTTTTGCATGCATCGCATTATTAATACTTAATTTTATATTTTAAGTGAATTAATTTATCATATCCTGTTCATATGTGTATCATTCAATCCGCCATACATATACTATATTTTATATTATAATAATTTCTGGCATTTCATTTTTCTTATTCATAATCATAAATTTTTTATACATTTTCTAATATTATCTAGGTTCATATTTTTGGCAGATGATCGTTTTCATTTGTTTTCAATGCAAATAATGACATGTAGTTTTTTATAATTTCTACAATACTGCACATTTATCCCAGTACTTTATACTCACATTCATCCTAGAAAATTTCCTTAACAAACGTCAAAAATATTTATCAAAATCCGAATAATCGTTTAGAAGGAGTATACAATGAGTGCTTGTAATTTAATATGAACTTTATATAATAGCAATAAAGCTCAAATTGATTCTACGTTTAGGTTAGAAAACATTTGAATGAGAAAAAGGAAATGGCTGTTTTTAGGGGTTTCCCGACGATTATTCGATTTTTTCTTGCCGTAAGAACCATCCTTAGACATAAACGAACATTTTAACAAAAGAATTGGCCAAATTGGTCCAGGCGTTGTTGAGTTATGCGCTTACCAACACATTTTGCCATCCATTTTTATATATAAGATAAAATATTTCATTAATTATTATATTAATATTATTCATTCTTTATTTTTTTCCTAGTAATTTATATTTATGTTGTTCAATTAAGTAATATATTTATATATAAAATTTAATTATTCCGTAAAATAATCTTTTTAATTATATATTAATATATTTTATATATATATTTATATATATATATATTATATATAATAAAATATTTATATTATTATTAATTATTCCGATTATTTAATTATATATAAACTATTTAATTACCAATAAATTGTTATCGGTAAATTTAATGATTTATATATATATTTATTTATAATAAAATATTTCATTAATTATTATATTAATATTATTCTTTATTTTTTTAATAATTTATATTTATATTATTTAATTAAATATTTAATTAAATAATATATTTATATATAAAATTTAATTATTTTATAAAATAGTAGTATATTTTTCTGACCCAATCTTGACAAATGTTTCAAGATTGAGGTCAGATTTTTTATAAAAAAATCATCATAAATTATTTTTCCACCCCTATTTATGACACTTCTGAAAAACTGGCAAAACTCCATTTTAAAACTTGTGTGTTTTTTATTTTTTGAGAGGAGCGAAGGAAATCCTTCATCTTCCTACAAAAAAAAACAATATAATAGAAGTGATACTCTGCAAAAGAAGTGAAACTTCGTAATGTGAAAATGAGATTGCAATGCTTTTGGGCACTCTGCAAGACCTTCAAAGAGTATGCAACACTTTCAGATAGTCTACAATGTTCTAATAAATATTCTAAAAATTATGAAGTAATCCATAACATTCGAAAAACATTTTACATTCTAAAAAAATCTGAAACAATCTTCAACATTCCTAATCTATGGCATTCTAAAACAATCATTATTAAAACATTAGCTCACTTTGCGTTGAACCCAGTGAACATTGAAAGCAACCTTGTTCAAAGTGGCCTAAGAAGTTTCACTTCGATGGTACATTGTGATATATTGCATTATCTATTATACATCTACAAAACTTCCTTCTATATAATTTGCCAGTGCAAAATGCTCAAAAGTCTTCATCATATCGGCGGTCACTGGTATGCCGTTGAGCCGCTGGCGTTTACTCACAGTAATACCAAAGCCGCCAATGCTTTGTACCTGTCACGGAGGTACAAGCACATCCAATTACTGACAATTATCTGAAATCAGTTTTAAATAAACTAGATAAAACTCAATGAGTGCTTGCAACAAGTCGATCTGAATCGTTTGAGAACAAGTTTTGGAATAAGTATGTGAAACTGAACCGATTTCAAAAATTTCAAAGCTTTTTGATGTAGCACGACAAGGATGGATTAGTTTTTATTGAATTGTTAACTTGCCCAAAGAGAAACAGTATGGATGGTGGATCTGCTTTTTTTCTAAAGCCAAGAAAATGAGTTTACCTATGCCAGACCAGTGGTTTTTTAAAATTATAATTTCAAAGAAATTTCTCGGATTACTGCTATCGCAGAAAATGACGCTATGAAATATATATATATATATATATATATATATATATATATATATTATAATCTACTTTATTAAATATTTGAACTCACATATAAAATTCTACCATCTTGCCTTAAGGCAGAGTATCAGCACACATCCTCAAATTCAAATTCATTCAAATTCAAACGTGTCCATTTGTTGGATACAAAAACACCTGAAAGTAGATTTATGAATTAAACATTTTGGACATCTTGTAAATATTTATATCCTCCAGTCAATAATTCTAGAAATTTCAATCATTTAAATAACTAATTAAACTTTGGTTCATGAACTGTCAACGGATTTTCTGAAAAAAAAAATATATTAATATATTTTTCCAGGGAAGTTCCAAAAATTTTCCTTAAGGCACGATGCCATACACCACTAGTTAAAGTATTTAATTCTTAGAAGAACAATTAAAATAGTGCTTTAAAACATTAAAATAAACATTATGCAAATACAATATATTTATTTTTTAATAAAACGTAATGACAAATGAATTTGCTGTTAATATTTTCCAAAAATATATATCGTTATATCGCTATAATCTAATATTCTACTATTGCAAGGTTTGAATTTTAAACCACGGCGCCATGACTACTAGTTTTTTATTTGTTTTATTTGAGCTTATATAACATTTTTTTAATATTTTAATATTTTGAAGTGGGGAAAGTTATAAGAAATATCTGTTCTGTGCGAATGCTCAGATTAAATTGCGATTTTTTTATCAAATGTTTCAAACTCGGACTGCTTTGGAGGAACGCTTTACTGACAATCCACAACAGTTTCGATTTACTGGTAAATTTTGAGAATTAAGCAGTAGTGAGATGAGTTTCAAATAGACATTCATGCAGACAAAGTTTACGAAATTACTATTCGCACCGAAGATAGTGATGAATGTGATGATGATATTATCCAACCAACAAAAAGAAGAAGAAGTTCGACAAATTGAATAAAGAGCGGAAAGGCATTAGCGAATGTGCCGATTCTGCTTCAATAATCGAGTTTGGCATACATCAACAAACACCCCGACTTTTTTATCTGAGATTTTATTTTATACTTTGCAAATTAATTATTAGAAAATATAATAGAAATAACAAACCATTATAGCAACAAAAAAAAGAACAAATATACTGTCTAATCAGTTGCATATTCTAAATGCGAGAGAAAGAAAATGAGGCGGGGACAATATTTTATTCTGAAGCATGTCAAATCAATCCACTATGCTTGTTGGAAATTGTTTTAATTGTTGCCATTCTTTATAAAATGATCAAAAATAAAGTATGTCCTTCAATGACCACAAATTTTTGTCAAACGAATTACGTACCATATATACAATGAAATCAAGTTTATAGCCGGTTACAGCCAGAACAGTGACTAGCTTTATAGCAATCTCTTGATTGTATCGGCTTTTATCCCAAGATAAACTAACAAATCTCTGTTGATGTTTATGTGTAAAATTTTTTAATTTGCTTGCTAGTTCGCCTTCATACAACGCTTTCAAAGACTTTGCTCTAACTGAAGCAGCCTGTGAAGATATGGAAAAAATCATTATTAGTAACTGCCTGAGGAGATTTTTATGTTCTCTTGACATTTCAAGATCGGCCTTTTCAAGAATCCTGAAGAAAGAAGGAAACTGGATTGGACCCGTTCTGTTCCAAAGAGTGCCTCCTTCACGACGTCGTCGATGGTAAAATAGAAGGACTGAAGGGATTGGTAAAGAGAAAATACAGGATACTGAAAGCCGAAGTGCAGGATCAGGAAGCATGGATGAAAGACTACCATTTATTTATTCTCTACCATTTATATATATATATATATTATATATATATATATATATATATACTAGCAACCCGACGAACTCCGTTTCGCCACCAGATGGTTTCGTGAGAAAGATGAAGAATTTTTTTGTTTGTTTTATATTTGAAAAGGAAAAATTTGATTTTATTATACAACAGTAATGAATTTATTTCGATTACAAAAATGAAGTGTTTTTTAGTTGAACTTCTCTAAGTAAATGAAAGTGAATCCGCAAATTATCCGTTTCATTGAAGTGCTCTTTGGTAAACCACATTTTTTGTTTTTTTTGGTTTGACGTTAACACAAACATGCGGATGGTTTTCCAACTCGTGAACAGGCAACGTATAACTGCCCATATGAAAAACAATGATTTTCTAAATAATCTATTTGAAATTTATCCCGCAAACACTAAGCGATTGACCTTGCGACTTGTTATTGCGAACTGGAAATTGCAATCGTTTGAAGTCA
>NW_020539484.1:0-35753 GCF_003426905.1 Ctenocephalides felis
TTATTTATTTGTAGATAAGCGAAATGCAAATAGATGCAACTTATGCAAAAATCGCTTTTCCCATGAATTGGAACTCGTCTTATAAAAAAGCTATAAATTTTAAGTAAGTATCATAAAAATATTATTTATATTCTATTATTTCAAAAAATATATATCTATATGTGATTATCAGCATCTTACACTTAGTTTTGTTCATAATAATAAAAATAAATATTAAAATTAAAAATTTTCTACTAACGCTTACCATGCATATCCAAGCCTAAGTAAAAATGTAGGAGAAAGCGTCGTGTTAGGTTTGGACAACATGGCAAGCACTCGTAAAATTTTAAGTATTTTTGGAACAAAATTAGAAAAAAGATTTTAAAACTCATTTATCATTGATTAAGTCGATTATCATGATGTTTATATATTGTTTTTTTTATTTAGTTTGATGAGAATGCGCCAATTTGGTGTATGGGACCACATTCGAACAGCAATGATTCCGGGTTTGCCTATTTGCGAAAATGCATCGATTTTCACGAGTGCGGCCCTGGAAAATGTAGCTTCTGCTATAATGCTTTTGGCTTTGGGGGCTATTGTTGCCACAATTTTTGGTCAGTAGAAAAAAATTATTTAAAAAAAAATGTAAAAAAATACGCTTTTTGCTTAATTGATAGAGACGTGATATATAGAAATCATCGATAAGAGAAAGTGTGTGTCGATTTGCGGTACATTTTTTCAGTTTTTTACAAAAATCTCTAAATATTTATTAGCGTTGATATAAATATTTTTATATTGCTGAATAAAACCAAGGTCAAATTTTGCCTACCAATTTAAAAAATCCTAAATTATTTATAGTTTTCCAGAATTTTATAAAAAAAACTCTGTAAGATTAATCAAGCTCTTCCAGCTTTTCACCAAATCGATTTATTACTACTATTTATAGTAGCTCAGAATTTTAATATATTAAGTTAATGCCAATTAGGAAAGTTTCTAACATATGTATTAGTTTTTAAGTAATTTAATAAAATTATTTTTTTTCAAGTTATTTTGGAAAATTTGTGGAAAAAACGCCTAAGAGTTCCCAGCATGCGAAAAACACCAGAGTGGAAAATCAAGAGAAAAAGACATTACAGCAAATAGATATAAAAAAAATAAAATTAAATTATTTTAGCATATTAAAAAGTATTTAAAAAATAGTATGAAGTATAAGAAAGTATTATAAATAAATTAAAAAAGTAAAAGGACAAACACAAATAAGTTGTTTTTATTCAAAACACATACAAACCTATACATAAACATAAAAATAAACATAAAAATAGTCATAGAAAAAATAGACAGATAGAATAAATAATTTTAATATTATTATATATTATTATTATTTATTAGCATTCACGCACAATATTTCACAAAAGTCCCAATTTTTTCTTGGACAAATTTTTTCCCAAATTTTTTTTGCTTTTCGTGCACAAATTTTTCAAAATCTCCTAAAAAAAAAAATTGTTATGAAAAATTAGAAATGAGTTGCCAGTGCAAAATATTGTGCAGAATAAAAATAAAATCGTGCAAAAATATAAAAAATTGAAAATAATTAAATAATTATTATTTATTACTATTCGCACACAATATTTCACAAAAGTCCCAATTTTTTCTTGGACAAATTTTTCCCTATTTTTTCGTTTTCGTGCACAATTTTTTCAAAATCTCCTAAAAAAAAAAAATTGTTATGAAAAAATAGAGTTTCCAGTGCAAAATATTGTGCAGAATAAAAATAAAATCGTGCAAAAATATAAAAAAATAGAAAATGTTTAATAATTATTATTTATTAGCATTCACACACAATATTTCACAAAAGTCCCAAATTTTCTCTTGGACAATTTTTTTCCCAAATTTTTCGTTTTCGTGCACAAAATTTTTCAAAAATCTCCTAAAAACAAAAAATTGTTAAAATAGAGTTCTAGAGAATAACAAAATAGAGTTTCCCAGTGAAAAATATTGTGCATAATAAAAATAAAATCGTGTAAATGTGTGAAAAAATTAGAAAATAGTGTTAATTAAATTAAATTATTATAAATTATATAATTATTATAAATTTTTTCCAAAAATTTGGTAAAATTTTAATTCAAAATGGTGTTAATAAACTGTTTTAAAAACTTGTGTTAATAAAATTAAATTAGTGTAAGTTTTTTATTTTAAAAGTATTATTTTTAAATTATTTTGGTTTATAAAAATAGTGTTGAATTATTATGAATATTATATTTCTAGATTTTTTAAAATTTGTAAATATTATATTCAAAGTGGTGCAAATTTGTAAATATTAATTTGGTGCAAACTAAATATTTTTTTGGTTTACTAAATTTGTTTTAAAATTTTATCTAATAAATTGTGTTAATAAAATTAATTAAGTGTAAATTTTATATTTTAAAAGTATTTTTTTTAAATTATTTTGTGCCCCAAAAAATGTTGTCAGACTTAATTTTTGATTTATCAAAATTTTTGGTAAAATTTCATGCAATTTTGGCAAGAGTGTAAAAATATTTTGAAGTCTTTAAAAATATTTATTTAAACAAAGTCAATAGTGGATTAAAATATTTTGTAACAAATGTGTTTAACTAATTTGTATATATAACATATCTGGCAAATATTTCATGTTTTTTGCCAATAATATTATTGACATCCAATTTTTACTCAGAATTTAATATATATCTGATATTTTATGCAAATTGTATATAAAATGATATTTCTACTAATGTTTTCTGTCAAAATTTTAGTTTTTTTCAAAAAAGACCAAAATAAAATGCTAATTTTTTGCTAATTTTTATCTACATAATTACTATTTTTGTAATTCAATACCAATTGTAAATTCTTTTGTCAAAATCCAAAAAGATTTATCGAAATTCGACTAACCGTTCAAGAAGAATGATATATATATATATATATATATATCATATATATATATATATATATATATATATATATATATATATTTGTAATATTTTTGCAGCCCAATCGTCGAATTAAAAAAAATATAAATAACAAAATTATTTATTCCATTAAACGTTTCGACACTTGATGTGTGTCATCATTTAGTAATCAAACCAGGAAAAACAACAGAAAAAATTAACTATGACGTAAAATTGATTGGACACTAAATTTGTGTAAAATAATAAAATACTATTATATTAACAAACGAGTTTCATGTTATTAATAGCGGTGCATTATGGACACTGATCAAGGTTACAACGCAAGTGTAGTGAAGGAGTGGATATATATATATATATATATTTTATTTACTAAAGATTTTCATCCACTTTTGACTTTGTTTAAATAATTTGTTGTTAATTTGTTCTTAATTTATTTAAACTATTTTTGTTAATTTTTTTAGAAAAGAAAATAGTAAAATTATGATGTATACTTGACGGCGTCCAAATAGTGTTCAGGATGAAATTTTTGTTGGGCCTTAGAACCGACTTCTTCCAAGCACTGCTCTATTGGTTTACCTAAAAAATAAATAGACATATAAAATCAAATGTAAATCATAAATCAATTTATCTCCGGAACATATGTTTTAACATAATTCAAATTTTTGTAAATCAATACCAATTGTAAATTCTCTTGACAAAATCCAAAAAGTTTTATCGAAATTGGACTAACCGTTCAATTATATATATATATTCAATCAAGTTTTATTCAAAACTTTTATATTGAAGAAAACAAAAAGTTTGAGATGAATCTGTAGTGAATTTTATCTAGTTTCTGCTAAGTTAATTAGAAAAGAGTGCAAATACAAAGTTTTCGAGATATTTACAAAAATGTAAAAAATATGTACCAAATTTTTGTATAGTCACAGTCTAAACGCATTTTCAAATATTTCTGTGCGACATTTTCACTTATACTGAGCTTATCTCGGCAGCATTTTCAAATTTTTCAATAGTTTTCTCACAAAATTGGAAAAGTGCTCCAATACATAAACAGTCTAAACGCACTTGGGTAAATATTTGTACCGGAGTGGCGCTTAGACTGTGCTTAGCCTGGGTGATTTTTTGAATTTTTGATCATGAATTTTTGAAATTACAAACATATTTTATGGAAAATAAAAAAAGATGTAATGATTTTTTAACCTAAAAAAATGTGGACGAAAAAATGTGGACGAAAAAATGCGGACATACAAAACACACACACACACACACACATATTCATTAGTTTTCTGAGGTATGCCTTAAAATGTTCAGAAACCTTCAAAACGTCGAGAAATGCAAAAATTTTCGGGAAGTTAATTAGTAATTGTTTAAAAATTACCAGTGTACTATTTTTAACAAAATGTTAGAACAACCAATTCCAAAGACAAAAAAGAACATGGCATATCATTTTACAAAAACTTTTTGCATATAAATAAATAAATAAATTATTATATTATTATTTATTATATTATATTTATTATTTATTATATCTACCAGTATCTACAGAATTTGCCAAAGCCTTCTTCACAGAAGCAGAATCCATAGTACGCAAATTCGTGGCCAATCCCAAAGCTGCAAAAACCCTGATAAAGGCGGTGGAGCAACCGGAGCCTGGAACGTATGCAAAATATTATAGGCAACTTGCCGATAGGCATTGGTGGTTAGGCATGTGGGGTGTCTGGGAAAAGGGCTCGTCGAGTAGAGTACAAATATGGTGAAAAAATATTTGTAAGTTCAAATTTGACTAAAAGAGATATTTTGGTGAGGGCGAGATTTTTTTGGCAACTTGTCGATAGGCAAATTGGTTAGTAGGCGTGTGGGGGTGTCTATGGATAGAGCTTAATGAGCAGATTCCAAATGTGTAAACAAATTTAATTTATAATATTGCATCTTTGAAATAATTAGAAAAAAGTTGATGCAGTATCAAAAAGTTGAACAGGTACTAGAAAAATTAATAGCAACTTGCCAATAGGCTAACTGATAATACATGTTGGGTGTCTATGGATAGAGCTCAATAAGCAGAATACGAATTTCTAAACCAATTTAATTTGCAATATTGCAGTTTGAATTTAATTTTAAAAAAATGTGGTGAAACATCTAAAAGTTGAACAAGTTCCAAGAAGATTAATAGCAACTTGCCACTAGGCAAATTGGTAAGGCATGTGTGGTGTCTATGGATAGAGCTCAATAAGCAGAATACGAATTTCTAAACCAATTTAATTTGCAATATTGCAGTTTGAATTTAATTTTAAAAAAATGTGGTGAAACATCTAAAAGTTGAACAAGTTCCAAGAAGATTAATAGCAACTTGCCACTAGGCAAATTGGTAAGGCATGTGTGGTGTCTATTGATAGAGCTCAAAAAGCAGAATACAAATTTCTGAACAAATTTAATTTGCAATATTGTATTTTTAATTTAATTTTAAAAAAATGTGGTAGAGCATTAAAATGTTGAACAAGTACCAGAAAAATTAATAGCAACTTGCCAATAGGCAATTCAATAAGTGCATGTGACATGTCTATGGATAGAACTCAAAAAGCAGAATGCGAATTTCTAAACCAATTTAATTTACAATATTGCAGTTTAAATTTATTTAAAAAAATGTGGTGGAACATCTAAAAGTTGAACAAGTTCCAGAAAAATTAATAGCAACTTGCCAATTGGCAAACTGATAGTACATGTGACGTATCAATGGATAGAGCTCAAAAAGCAGAATATAAATTTCTAAACCAATTTAATTTGCAATATTGCAGTTTGAATTTAATTTTTAAAAAATGTGGTGGAACATCTAAAAGTTGAACAAGTACTATAAAAATTAATAGCAACTTGCCAATAGGCAAACTGATAAGAGCATGCGGGGTGTCTATGGATAGAGCTCAAAAAGCAGAATACGACTTTATAAACCAATTTAATTTGCAATATTGCAGTTTTAGTTAAATTTAAAAAAATGTGGTGATGCATCAAAAAAGTTGAACAAGTACCAGAAAAGTTAATAGCAACTTGCCAATAGGCAAACTGATAGTACATGTGGGGTGTCTATTGATAGAGCTCGGAGAGCAGAATACAAATTTCTAAACCAATTTAATTTGCAATATTGCAGTTTGAATTTAATTTAAAAAACATGTGGTGAAGCATCAAAAAGTTGATGTAGAAGGAAGATCTTGGGCAACTTGCCAAAAGGCAAACTGATAGTACATGTGGGGTGTCTATTGATAGAGCTCAAAAAGCATAATGCAAATTTCTAAACCAATTTAATTTGCAATATTGCAGTTTTAGTTAAATTTAAAAAAAATGTGGTAGAGCATCAAAAAGTTGAACAAGTACCTGAAAAATTATTAGCAACTTGCCAATAGGCAAACTGATAGTACATGTAGGGTGTCTATGAATAGAGCTCTAAAAGTACATTACAAATTTAGTATTAAATTTAATTTTGATTGGTATATAAGAGATTTGGAGGACAAAAACCAAAATCAATATAAAATTACAGTTTTCTGGTGAAAATAAGTGTTGGATCACTGTTTTAGGTATCCTGTTAGTTGCATTGAATTAGAACTTTATCATAAAATATGCATAAGAGTATTTTTGACTTTTTAGCCAAATTTTTTTTACTAATTTTTATAAAAATTTTGGTTTATTTTCAATTTTTACCATAAGTTCCATATTCCCCAGACTGGTAGTCCCATGGTAGCATATAGTGGTAACTTGGCCAGTAGGATTTTGTTATGAAAAAGATCATGTTGCTGTCTGAAGGATACCTAATAATATAAAAATAATTAATAAAAATAAAAATATCCATAAGAAAATTATTAATAATACACGTTAACACCACAAAGTATATTATTAGTGTGTAAGTAAGATGGTAAGTTTCTGGTGACATTTTTCTAAACTTTGGCTTTTAACTTTTGAGGTAATAAAGATACATCAAAGTTGTCTTTGGGTGAATTATAGCTAATAGTACAAGCTATATATGTGCTGTACAACATGTCCTTCAAAAAACACTTTTTGGTACTTAAAAAACCTTAACAAATCTTTAGCTCTTTAGTCCAACCTGCTGCCACCATTTTTCTAATATCATCCATAACAAGTTAAGATATTATAATTTTTTTCCAGAAAAAAAAATGATTTAGTTACTATTTATTACTATTTATTACTATTTAATACTATTTCATTAATGTTTACGATTTTTTTAAATTCCTCCCCGTTTAATTGAGAAAATTAATAATAATAATACACATTAACACCACAAAATATATAAATAGTGTGTAAGTAAGGTGGCAAGTTTCTGGTGATATTTTTCTAAACTTTGGCTTGTAACTTGTGAAGTAATAAAGATACATCAAAGTTGTGTTTGGGTAAATTTTAGCTAATAGTATAAGCTATATATGTGCTATACAACATGTCCTTCTAAAACCACTTTTTGGTACTTAAAAAACCTTAACAAATATCTAACTCTTTAGTCCAACCTGCTGCCACCATTTCTTTAATATCTTCCAAAACAAGTTAAAATATTGCGATCTTTTTCCAGAAAAAAATTGTTTAAATACTATTAAACCTAAAATATAAAAAATATTCAATAAAAATGAAAATATTGATAAGAAAACTATTAATAATACACATTAACACCACAAAATATATGAATAGTGCGTAAGTAAGGTGGTAAGTTTTTGGTGACATTTTTCTAAATTTTGGCTCGTAACTTCTAAAATAATGAAGATACATCAAAGTTGTCTTTGAGTAAATTATAGCTAATAGTATAAGCTATAAGTGTGCTATACAACATGTTATTCTATAAACACTTTTTGGTACTTAAAAAACCTTAACAAATCTTTAGCTTTTTAGTCCAACCTGCGGCCACCATTTCTCTAATATTAGGTTGTCAAATATCTCCCTTCCGCTTTTTTGCTCTTGGTTTATAATACAAAAAGGCGGAAGGGAGATATTTGACAAACTTATATCTACCACAACAAGTCAAAATATTACAATTTTTTTACAAAAAAAAATATTTTAAATACTATTGAATACTATTTATCACTATTTATTACTATTTCATCAATTTTTCCTATTTTTGTTACCTTTCTCCTCGTTTAATTCCCCAAACATGCCTTGCAGAGTTTATCAACCAGGAAGCATGAAGGGCCAGAAGGTACCTTGTGCATCCAATTATGAAAAAACTGTTGACAAAATTTTCGCCCCAGTATTCCATCGGTGCATTGATTGGCAGCAAAAGTGTTAAGATTATGTACATTGGCCAATAGAACCTATAGGAAAAAAATTTGGACGATTAGTCAACCCTTTTGGTTAAGGTGGGTAATGGATTGTGGGTTGGATTTGGTTTGTTGTGTTTATGATAAGTTTTGATGGGTTTGTGTGAAGTGGATGGTATGTATGGGTGATTTGTAGTAAATTGAATTGTGTATAAAGTTGTCTAAGGTTGTAAAGACCTACAGCAACTTGGTATACTTCAAAACTGCATTTGAAATGCGGCAGTAAAGTTGAGTACCTGAAACTGGTTTGTGCCTTCATTTACCAAAATCCGTATAACTTCTAAACTATTCATCCAAACTATAAGCAATCTTCAGCAAATTTATACAAAATTTTACGATCTCCAACATTATCTAACACCAAAAGACCCTACAACAACCCCTTATACCCATAAATCCATTCCCCAACTTACGATTTCTGGAACATGACCACCTTGTCCTTCTCCAAGTCGCTCATGTCCTGCTGCTCCAGCAGCCTTTCCTGCTCCGGACTGTAGCCCTGGAGCTGGTGGACGATTTGGGACTTGAATAGGTCCTTGTTGCTGTAAAAAGGGTCCTTGTCGGTGTCCAAAGTTGCATGATGGAGCCTGTGGGAACGGACCCAACTGTAGATACTTCCCTAGAAGGAAAGAGGATAGAGGTTAGTTTTTTGGTTGTAAATTGGAAAATAGTTGTTGGAGGTGGTTGGTGTGTATGAAGGATTTGTTGGGGATGATTTTAGGTAAAAGATTGTCATATATGACAATAGTGTAGGAGTGCGTTTTGTGTTTTTAAATTATTTTCAAAGTTCAAAGTTTGGAGGTGCTAAAGTTGTAGTAGATAGATACTTCCCTGGAAGCAAAAAGGCTAAAGATTAGATTTTTAGGGTTTTTGGTTGTAAGTTGTGAAAAAGTTGTCGGAGGTTGTTGGTGTGTATGGAGAATTTGTTGGGGATGATTTAGGGTTGAAGATTGTCATATATGATAATAGTGTAGGGGTGCGTTTTGTATTTTTAAATAATTTTCGAAGTTCAAAGTTTGTAGGTGCTAAAGTTGTAGTAGATATACGTGTATACTTCCCTGGAAGGAAAAAGGCTAGAGATTAGATTTTTAGGGTTTTTGGTTGTAAGTTGTGAAAAAGTTGTTGGAGGTGGTTGATGTGTATGAAGGATTTGTTGGGGATGATGTTGGGTAAAAGATTGTTATATATGACAATAGTGTAGGAGTGCGTTTTGTATTTTTAAATAATTTTCAAAGTTCTAAGTTCGAAGGTGCAAGGGTTGTAGTGTTTTTGTTTGTAGTTTTGGGAATAACTTGTAAACTATTGCTTAAAATTTCAAACTATATTAGAAATAAGTATTGGTTATTGAATTATCTATGAGTTTGTCATATGTAATAATTTTGTAAAATGACTTTTTATATTTTTAACAAATTTTTAAAATTTGGTTAAGGTAAAGGTCAAGAGAGCAAATTTCGTATAGAGTCTACCTACATTTTTGCTCGTAACTTCTAAACAAATCACTATATTAGAAATCCATTTATACACAAACAATCTTCATATAATTATCTATCATCTGTCTATATACACTTAGTTACTTTTATTTATAGTTTTGTCACAAATCTCTTCTCAAAAACGAATAAATGCATAAGTTTACTTGTTTTACGTAGATCAAACAGGTTTTGCGTGAATATGCATATGCATATTTTTGATCATAACTCTTAAAATAAGAATTGAATTTAAAAATAGTCTTCTAGAAGCCATTTTGCATAAAATTATTATTAATTTTTCCATATATATCAGTATCGTGAAAACACAAATTACGTATACAATGTCTTATCGAAAGTAAGGTACAAATTTGTACATAACTTTTAAACTAATTTATGTATTTAAAATCGATTTATATAAAAATTGTCTTTATGAAATTGTTTACTATTAGTCCATATACAACTAGTTAATATAGTTTATAGTTTTGGCGCAAAAAACGAAGAATACAAATATATATATACAATAAGTCTTATAATTAATAATTTAATTTTATGGTCTAAAAATATGTGTAAAGTTTTATAGTTAAAACTATTTTTAAATTATGTAAATGTTTGAATATTACATAAAAAATTTCATACAAAAATGTCTTCAATAATAAAAAAAATATTTAAGTAAACTTTTTAAGCGTTTATAAGTATAAAACGTTTTTTAAGCTCGACTTTTAATAATATTTAATAATTCAGTCTTAAGTTTGAAAGTTATTTAAAAATATAAAATGTACTCCTACAAAAATGTTATATATAACAAACTTAAAGATAATTTTATTGTTAATAACTCTTTCTAATACAATTTTTAAATTAAACTGTAATTTCATAAGTTATTCTCAAACAAAAAAGTGTACTACAAATTTAGCACGTACTTGCACTTTCCCTTAACCTATTTTTGGAAATTATTTAAATATATAAAACGTACTCCTACAGAAATATCATATATAACAAATTTTTAGATAATTTTATCATAAACAATTCTTTAGAAGACAATTTTCAAATCCAACGCTTATTTTGCAAGTTATGCTAGAAAAATCTAAGACATCTATAATTTATATAACAGTTCCCATACAAAATCGTTCGATTCACACTCTAACAATAAGAAAATATTAAGAAACACTTTTCAAGTGTTTGAATAAGTGTAGAAAGTGCTTAAGGCTTGGCCTATATTATATTTATAAATATACATACATACACACAAATAATATTTATATTTTAAACATCGTCGAAGAATTTTCTTACATAACCGAGTGTTAATTGACAATTACTTTATTATATGCAAAAGAAGTTTTTTTCTAAAAAGATCTATTCAAGTGTCAACTTTCTCACTTTTTTGCATCAACTGCACTCATCGAATGCTTCTACTAACCTTTTATGAAGTGCATTTTGCAATATTGCAAAAGATATAGTTGTTAAAAATTATTTTATGACCGTAAATAAAGTAATTTAATGAGAAAACATATTTTGTTGCAATTTTTGTGTTGAAAATTGTTAGAAAAAGTAACTAGGTGTGTATGGACGGAAAATCGATAATTTTATAAAGATAATTTGGGTATAAATAGATTTTACAATATATATAATAATTATTTTTAAATTTATAGTCAAGAATATACAAATTTGTACTTTTGCAGTAGTGGATTTTTTATATTAGGTAATTTATGGTGCATTTTTTTTTTAGATTTTTGAGAATAACTTGTAAAATATTAGTTTAATTTAAAAATTTTGTCAGAAAGTATTATTAACAATTAAATTATCAATTAGTTTGTAATATATAATATTTTTGTAGGAGTACGTTTTATATTTTTAAATAATTTTCAAAATTTTGCTAACGTAGAGTTCAAGTACGTGCCTAATTTGTAATGCACTTTTTGAATATTTTTGGGAATAACTTGTTAAATATTGGTTTAATTCAAAAGTTGTATTAGGAAGAATTATTAATAATATAATTATCTATTAGTTTGTTATATAAAATATTTTTGTAGGAGTACGTTTTATATTTTTAAATAATTTTCAAAATTACGTGCATAATTTGTAAGTGCCTAATTTGTAGTGCATTTTTTATATACTTTAGAATTTTATAAATGTTGTTATTATTAACTAAATTATATATTTAAAAAAGTAAAAAAGTAAAAGTATTTCTTAGAATTTTTTGCGGGTAAACACATTCGGTTTATTTATTTTGTTTATTTGTGGTTTAAATAAAGGTTTTCCCATCGAACGAATTTGTATGAAATTTTTTGTAGAAATATATTTAACAATCTATATATTATTTATTCAATTACGTCTAAAATATTTTTCAGAAAATCACAATCAAACGTTCAAAGTTTAGTCTAATAAATATTAATATATTATAATTATTGAATAGTTTCGTTCGAGAATATTATTTCCGATTGATTTTTCATACAATAGCAAATGTAAATGAATTTACATTGAATTCGTTGAACTTTGAACTTTTCTTCTTCAAACTAACAGTTTGCTTTGTAATTAAATATTGCATTGTAATTAGAAATTTACTTTATTCAGTACAACCTTTAAAGTAAAATTGGATCTGAAAAATAAACTATGTTTTGTTTTAAAATTGTTGAAACTATTTGTTGACATTGAAAATAAAAATGGAATTGTTGAAAATAATTGCTAAAGTTATTGCAAAAACAAATGGATTTGAATAATTATTTAGATAATATTAGGGAAGACCTTGGGTGTTATCAAAGAAAAATATTAGGTTTGAAAAAAATTAAAAAAAAATAAAATAGAAGCCAAAAATATGTAGGATTTGGTTAGAGTACTTTGTACTAACAAATACTAATTTGTTATACTAATAATTGTTTGAATTAATTTGTTACTATTTTATATTTTAATAGACATATTTAGGTATAACATACCAAAATTATAGCTTGAAAAAACTAATGCTTTGTTTAGAGTAAATTTTTAAAAACTGAGTTTTAAATTTTATACCAAGCTTTGTTTGTAGTACGTACTTTGTTCAAGTAATAATAAAATTTTTTGAATAAATTTGTTCTTAATTGAATTATTTTGATGCCAAATTGTTTTAAACATATTTAGGTATAACATACCGAATTTTCAAAAATTTAGAGCAAGTGGTTTATTTATACTAAATTTTCAAAATTGACATTATTTTTCTAATTTCAGAACTAGATCATTCTTGAGAACTTTATGCAATTAGTTACTGATTTTATATACTAATAATTATTTTTACTAAATTTTTACAATTTTAAATTTTAATATGCATATTTAAGTATAACATACCAAAATTATAGCTTAAAAAAACTAATACTTTGCTTAGGGTAAATTTCTAAATGTTAACTTTACGATTTTAAATTTTACCCTAAATTTTGTTTTCGGTACGTACTTTGTTCAATTACTGAATTTTTTTATTAATTTTTTTTTAAATTTAATTATTTCTATGCCAAATTATTCTGGGCATATTTAGGTTTAACATACCAAAATTTTAAGAATTTTGAGCAAATAGTTTATTTATACAGAATTTGCAAAGTTGACATTATACTTCTAAATTTAGACTAGATCATTCTTGAGAACTTTGCGTAACTAGTTACTGATTTTATATACTAATAATTATTTTTACGAAATTTTTACAATTTTATATTTTAATAGACATATTTAGATATAACATACCAAAATTATAGCTTGAAAAAAACTAATACTTTGCTTAGAGTAAATTTTTAAAAGTTAACTTTATACTACATAAATTTTGTTCGTGGTACGTACTTTGTATTTATTGAATTTTTTGAATAAATTTGTTTTTAATTGAATTATTTTGATGCCAAATTGTTTTAAACATATTTAGGTATAACATACCAAATTTTGAATATTTTACAGCAAGTAGTTTATTTATACTGAATTTTCAAAGTCGACATTTAATCAACTAGATTTTTGTTGGGTATTTTGTGTTTCAAATATTGACTTTATGTACTAATAATAATTTTTACTAATTTTTTACTATTTTTCTGTATAACAGACATATTAATAACATACTCAAATTAGAATAACTCATAAATACTATTATAATTTTGCCGAATTTTGAAATTTCAACTTAATTTATTAAATTTACTACTAGATCTTTCTTGGGTACTTCGTGCATTAGTTCCTGATTTTACATACTAATAATTATATTTACTAAATTTTTATTATTTTTCTGTATAACAGACATGTATATTAGTAACATACTAAAATTAGAAAAATTTCAGAAAGAAAAGTATATTTTTGCCGAATTTTGAAAGTTAACTTTATACTTCTAAATTTAGTACTAGATCATTTTTGGGTATATTCCGCATCAAATATCAATCTAATATACTAATAATTAAAAAAATTAAATTTTTAATATTTTTCTGTATAACAGACATGTATATTAGTAACATACTGAAATTATAATAATTTAGAAATAATAATATAATTTTGCCGAATTTTGCAATTTCAACTTAATTTATTAAATTTAGTACTAGAAATCTCTTGGGTACTTTGTGCAATTAGTTATTGATTTTATATACTAATAATTATTTTTAATAAATTTTTACTATTTTTACGTATAACAGACATGTATATTAGTAACATACTAAAATTAAAAAAAAATCAGAACGAATAGTATATTTTTACCGAATTTTGAAAGTTGATTCAATTTTTCAAAATTAATATTAGTATGGGTGCATTGTGCATTAGTTACTTATTTTATATACTAGTAATTATTTTTACTAAACTTTTACTATTTTCCTGTATAAGAGACATGTATATTAGTAACATACTGAAATTAGAAAAATTTCAGAACGAAAAGTATATTTTAGCCGAATTATGAAAGATGATTTAATTTTTCAAAATTTAGACAGTTCATTTAAGGGTATATTCCGCATCAAATATCAATATTATATACTAATAATTAATAATATTAAATTTTTGCTATTTTTCTGTATAACAGACATGTATATTAGTAACATACTAAAATTTTAATAATTTAGAATTGATAATATATTTTTACCGAATTTTGATAGTTAACTTTATTTTTTAATTTCAGAACTAGATCTTTCTTGGGTACTTTGCGCAATTAGTTACTGATTTTACATACTAATAATTATTTTTACCAAATTTTTACTATTTTTCTGAATAACAGACGTACTTGATATTAACATACTAAAATTTAAATAATTTATAACTATTGGTTTATTTATTATAATTTTTAAAAATTTACTTATGTTGAATATTGAGGAACTATTCTCTCTCTTATTGAGGAGGAATATTGAGGAACTCTAAAAATTGCTAAAATTTCGTAGAATATTAATTTAATCCTAGTGCTGTCTATGAAAAATTTGTAGTTTAGTAAATTTCCAACAAAAAATTATTAATAAAAATTTTCTGTACGGCTAATAATTTTAGAGTTATTTTAACCCAAAAATAGCATACTAAAATTTGTTTATATCGAGCTTTATGTAACAGCACCGTCTTGCAAAATTAGTAATATCTCATAAAATATTAAACTTATTACATAACTATCTTTGGCACTTTTATAGCTTAAAAAATTTGCAATAAACAAAATATTAAAGAAATTTTTTCGTACGACTAATAATTTTAGAGTTATAACAACTCAAAAATAGCATATTAAAATTTGATTATTTAGGTCTTGCAAAATTAGTAATATCTCATAAAATATTAAACTTATTACATAACTATCTTTGGCACTTTTATAGCTTAAAAAATTTGCAATAAACAAAATATTAAAGAAATTTTTTCGTACGACTAATAATTTTAGAGTTATAACAACTCAAAAATAGCATATTAAAATTTGATTATTTAGGTCTTGCAAAATTAGTAATATCTCATAAAATATTAAACTTATTACATAACTATCTTTGGCACTTTTATAGCTTAAAAAATTTGCAATAAAAAATTATTAAAGAAATTTTCTGTACGACTAATAATTTTAGAGTTATTTAAACTCAAAAATAGCATAATAAAATTAGTTCATATTAAATGCAAGTTTGATGTAACAGCAAGGTCCTTGCAAAATTAGTAATATCTCATAAAATATTAAACTGATTACATAACTATCTTCAGCACTTTTATAGCTTAAGAAATTTGCAATAAAAAATTATTTATAAAAATTTTCTGTACGACTAATAATTTTAGAGTTATAACAACTCAAATATAGCATATTAAAATTTGTTTATTTAGGTCTTGCAAAATTAGTAATATCTCATAAAATATTAAACTTATTACGTAACTATCTTTGGCACTTTTATAGCTTAATAAATTTACAATAAAAAATTATTAATAAAAATTTTCCGTACGACTAATAACTTTAGAGTTATAACAACTCAAAAATTGCATATTAAAATTTGTTCATATTAAATGCAAGTTTGTTGGAGTTTGATGTAACACTAACGTCTTGCAAAATTAGTAATATCTCATAAAATAATAATCTTATTACATAACTATCTTCAGCACTTTTATAGCTAAATAAATTTACAATAAAAAATTATTAAAGAAATTTTTCCGTACGACTAATAATTTTAGAGTTATAACAACTCAAAAATAGCATATTAAAATTTGTTCATATTAAATGCAAGCAATCGATGTAACGTTTTGCCAAATTACTAATATCTCATAAAATATTAAATCTATTACATAACTATCTTTGGCACTTCTATAGCTTAATAAATTTACTTTAAAAAATTATTTATAAAAAATTTCAGTACGACGAATAATTTTAGAGTTATATTAACCCAAAAAAAAGCATATTAAAATTTGTTCATTTTAAATGCAAGTTTGATGGAGTTTGATGTAACATCAACGTCCTGCAAAATTAGTAATATCTTATAAATATTAAACTTATTACATAACTTTCTTTGGTACTTTTAAAGCTTAATAAATTTACCATAAAAAATTGTTTATAAAAATTTCCGTACGACTAACCATTTTAGAGTTACATCAAATCAAAAATAACTATGCAATCCGAGACAATTCATACGAGTTTTATGAGTTTACTTCAACTTTGCACCAGATTTTTTTTATCAGAGTCTTTTACCAACTTACCAATAGGCACAAATAAATTCTCAATAACTAATTTAAATATTTTTGAAAATATTTTGTACTTACAGTTCCCGCCAAAGTCTGACAAAGCATCAAAAAAATTCTAAGACTTTTATTTGCAGTATAAGATTTATGTGTCCAAAGTCTATGGGCACCACAAGTCGATCCCAAAACGCCTAAACTTAATAAAAGTAAACCTAAAAATATTAAAATATTATAAATAAATAATAATAACAAATATTAAAATTATTAAAAATATTTTTTCCATATTTTTTTCATATTTCTATTACTATTTACCGAATAAATTCGTCAAAAGTTTTGCCTTAAAAATCGCAGCCACTCCGTAAATTCCCAAAACGTGAATGTATAAGAAAAAAAGCACTGCTGGCCAACTCGTGGTTCTTTTTGAGTCTTCAGGATTTTGTTTGATAGTCGGTTCCGCAGTTTGGCCTTCACTGGCACTCGCCGTCTTAGACGAGGCGTCGGTTTTGTCTGAAAGAAGAAAAAAATGTCAGATTTTGATTGGATTTTAAAGTATACCGACTTGCTGTAGAGTATTATAATGTTAGACAATATTAAAGATGATTTAATTTTAAACAAATTTGTCGAATAAAGTGTTTAAATCTGATGAACTATTCAAAAGTTATGAAGAATATACCAAAGCAGTTATACGAGTTAGGAGAGACTGGAAATTGTTGTATTGGATTGGATTTTTAGGTATACCGAGTTGCTGTAGAGTGTTATGATGTTAGACAATATTATTTAATATTTAATTTTAAACAAATTTTCCGAATATTGTGTTTAAATCAGATGAACCGTTCGAAAGTTATGCAGAATATAACAAAGCAGTTGCACAAGAGAAGGAAAACTGGAAATTGTTGTATTGGATGGGATTTTAAAGTATACCGAGTTGCTGTAGGGTATTACAATGTTAAACAATATTATTTAATATTCAGTTTTAAACAAATTTGTCTAATATTGTATTTGTAACAGATGAACTATTCAAAAGTTATTTAATATAAAACAAAACAGTTGCCCGAGTTAAGAAAAAATGTGAATTGTTGTTTTGGATGGGATTTTAAAGTACACCGAGTTGCTGTAGAGTATTGTAATGTTAGACAATATTATTTAATATTCAATTTTAAACAAATTTGTCTAATATTATATTAGCATCAAATAAACTATTCAAAAGTTATTGAATATATAACAAAACAGTTGCACGAGTTAAGAAAAAATGTGAATTGTTATATTGGATGGGATTTTTAGGTATACCGAGTTGCTGTGGAGTGTTATAATGTTAGACAATATCATATAATATTTAATTTTAAATAAATTTGTCTAATAATATATTTGCATCAGATGAACTAATCAAAAGTTATCTAGGATATAAGTAAACCATTGCACGAGTTATTTGATGTAAAGAAAAATTGAATTGTTGTATTGGATGGGATTTTTAGGTATACCGAGTTGCTGCAGGGTTTTATAATGTTAGACAATATTATGTAATACTCAATTTTGAACAAATTTGTCTAATAATATATTGGCATCAGATCAACTGTTCAAAAGTTGTTGATTATATAACGAAACAGTTGCACAAGGTAAGAAAAACTTTGTATTTCTGTATTGGATGAGATTTTTTGGTATACCGAGTTGCTGTAGAGTATTATAATGTTAGACAATATTATATAATATTTAATTTTAAATAAATATATCTAATATTGTATTTGTATCAGATGAACTATTCAGAAGTTATATAAAATATAACAAAACAGTTGCACGAGTAGTAATAAATTAAATAAGAACTCTAAAAACAAGTGTAAAATTGCAATAAATTTTTAGTAAAAATAAAAACAGAAATTATTCTAGAAAATATTTATGCAATTTATTTATTACTGCCAAAAGGCAAAAACAATTAGAAATCAAATTTCTTTTCGAATTAACTAATGATTAAATCATTAACTAATAGTTGTCTAATTGACAAATTAACCAATTTTATGTAAACATCATTAGTATAACCCTTTTTCTATTAAAAATCCATTAGCAATTGCATAATTAAATATATATATATATATATATATATATATAATTCAATAAATTATTCACAAAACCGTTTATTATTCTTATATAAAAACTTGTGGTTAAAGGAATATATTTAATGTTTCATTATTTGTCACTAATGGGTAATTTTTGCAATAACTTTTAAATTATACAATTTATCAAAAAAACATATTCTACGAATTTATATTTTAATAAACACCTCATAAGACGTGATATATATATTTTTTTTGTACGATTAATAGTTTTAGAGATATTCTGATTCAAAAAGTACAAACGAATTTCAATAACAAATTTGAAAAATAGTAATAAAAAAACTAAAATTATTGCCATAGAATTTTGAAAATATTTTGTAAACTAATAGATTTAACAATAAATTTTATTTACAACTATTATAGCTTGATAAATCCTCAATAAAACGTGATGTTCAGATTTTTTGTACGTATAGTAGTTTTAGAGAGATTCTTAACCAAACACTACATATGAATTTTATTGGTACTAAAAGCAATAAGTTAAAAGAAAACTATAGCTAATACTTGAGATTTTTTTTAAATAATTTGCAAACAAAAAAAATTATGAATAAAGTATATTCACAATAATTATAACTGATCAAATTTTCAATAAAATCGTCATACAAAATATTTGTATACAAGCTATGATTCAAAAGATATTTACATTTGAAACTTGGTATTACGTAATTTGTTACCTGCAGTTAATTTTTACAGTAACTCCTAAACTGTGGGATTTATTGAATAAATGTATTCTACATAATTTTAGTTGAATCATACTTAATAAAACGTGGTATTTTATTTTTCTGTAGGAGTAATAGTTTTAGAGATATTCTGGTCCAAAAAGTACAAACGCATTTCTTAATAGAAATAAATAGAAACAAGCAATATGGAAACTAAGGTGATTGTCTAGATTTTTTTTTAATAATTTGTAAATTAATAGATTTATCCATAAACATTATTTAGCAAATTTGTAGCTTAATAAATACTTAATGAAACGTAGTATAAGATTTTTTTGTACGACTAATAGTTTTGGAGATATTCTGGGCCAAAAAGTACAAACGCATTTCTTAATAGAAATAAATTATAATAAAATATATGGAAACTAAGATGGTTATCTAGATTTTTTTAAATATCTAATAAACTAATAGATTAATCCATAAACTATATATAGCAAATTTGTACCTTAATAAACACTTCATACAAACTTTTCCAATACGATCAATATTTTGAGAAATATTTCAATCGAAAACTTTAAACGCTTTGCATAGTTAGTTATAGAAGCTAAAATTATCCGCCATGAATTTTAACATTATTTTGCAAACTGATAGATTTTTTAATAAACTATATTCATAACAACAATAGCTTAAAAAATACTGAATAAAATGTACTACTAAATTTTTCTATAAGACTAAAGTTTTAGAGATATTCAAATCCAAAACCACGCATATCAAAATTAGTAAAATAAGACTAATATTATTTGCCGAGAATTTTAAAAATATTTTGCAAACTAATAAATTTATCCATAAACTTTATTTAGCAAATTTGTAGCCTAATAAACACTTAATAAAACGTAGTATAGGATTTTTCTGTACGACTGATACTTTTGAAAATATTTAAATTCAAAAATTAGTACCACAAAAAATTTGGTATAAAAATATACGAAACAAATTTCCAAATAACTCGAAAACTATTGATTTAATTAAGAAAACTTGTAGAACAAATTATAGTTTATTAAGTACTTAATAAAACCTTAATACACGACTTTTTTGTAGGATTAATTATTTTGAAGATAGACTAATAGTTTTAGAGATATTCAAATCCAAATCCACTAACATCAAAATTAAAAAAATAAAACCAAAAGTTGTTAGACAAGAATTCTAAAAATATTTTGCAAACTAATAGATTTATCCATAAACTTTAATTAGCAAATTTGTAGCTTAATAAACACTTAATGAAACGTGGTACAATATTTTTCTGTACGACTGATAGTTTTGAAGATATTTCAAATCAAATATTAGTACCATAAAAAATTTGGTATAAAATATATCCGAAACAAATTTCCAAATAACTCGAAAACCACAAATTTAATTATAAAAAATTATTAAACATTAAATAGCCTAATAAATACTTAATAAGACCTTATTACACGACTTTTTTGTAGGATTAATTATTTGGAAGAGAGACTAATAGTTTTAGAGATATTCAAATCCAAAACCACTAATATCAAAATTATTAAAATAAAACCAAAAGTTGCTAGCCAAAAATTATAAAAATATTTTGCAAACTAATAAATTTATTGACAAACTTTATTCAGCAAACTTGTAGCTAAATAAACACTTAATAAAACGTAGTACAAAATTTTTTTGTGCGACTAATAGTTTTGAAGATATTTCAATTCAAAAATTAGTACCACAAAAAATTTGGTATGAAATATATACGAAACAAATTTTTAACTAACTCGAAAACCACAAATTTAATTTAAAAAAAATATTAAACATCAAATAGCTTAATAAAAACCTAATAAAACCTTAATACACGACTTTTTTGTAGGATTAATTATTTTGCAGATATTTTGAACCAAAACGTAGGAACATAAAACAAAAACAATGTGTTATGGTGCAAAATTTAAAATAACGCAAAATCTATTAATTTGAACCCAAAACTATATTAAACACATTTATAGGTAACAAAATCCTTAACAAACTTCTCATATATAATATTTCAATAAACACAACAGTTTTGGAGTTATTTTATTCAAACCTTAAGCAAAATTTTACCAAGTTTGCATACAAATTCGTTATGGTGTTAACAATCTGCAAAATTTAAAATAACTCAAAAACTATTAATTTAACCCCAAAACTGTATTAAACAGTTTTATAGCTAAAAAAATCCTTAACAAACTTTTCATATATAATATTTCTACAGACACAACAGTTTTCGAGTAATTTCCAATCAAACCTTAAAAAAAAATTCAAACAAGTTTCCATGCAAATGATGCACTTATTTAGCAGTATTTTTTACTAAATACAGGTAAGTTTTTATTATTTATTATTCTTACCTGAAGCCATGTCCAAAGAACAATTTACACTTTAAATAAATACCGAAATATTTATTCAAACATCAGACACAAAAACGAAAACCGAAATGAATCGTTCGTCGTCTTCAAAACACAATTTATATTAGCCCCACCACACCAAACCAAACCTTATGCAGAACCCACAAAACGAGTCTATGGGTTCCCATACATTTTGTATGGAAGTCAAGGGCTTCAATGGCTTGGTCGCGGCACCGGTGTAATAGAATTTTGTAAAAAAATTTGTGACGATTTTTGTTCCCGACGAAATTAAACCAAGTACGCCAAAGTAGTAATAAAGGTCTAATTAATAAATAAAAAATATAAATTCATATAGTTTCGGAGTAAAAAGTGCCTTAAAATTAATTTCAAAATAGGTATGATTCATTGTCTCCGCACCAACAAAATGAGTGTATGGATTTGTATGAACGTCGGAGTAAATCAGGTGCCTCAAACGTTTGGTCAAGTCAGCGGTGCACAACATTTTTCAAAATCGATTTTAAGCACTATTTTGTTCCAAAATTTTTTGAACAAAATATGCCAAAATGTTTTTAAAAGTCTTATTTATATATTGTAAATTTAAAATTACGTAATAGTTATCTAAATTCGTGGAATTTTAATATTTTTCAATCGACTGTATGTAAATATTTACATAAGAGGCTGGCAGGATGCTTCAATTGAAAGTTTAATGAAATAGTAAATAAATAAATAAAAGATGTTTTGATGGATAAATTGTGTACAGAATTTTGTATTTTGATTTTTTTGTATTTGATTGGTAACTAGAAGTTTCAGAATTTTTTTTTGTAAAGTATTTTAAGGCCCAAAACACCAAAAACCAATTTTGGAAAATAATTTTTAGATAAATTTGTTATGTATAAGTAAATTCATTATTTTATTCCGTTTTTATATTGAATAATTGTGCAAATATTTAGGAAATTAATTGTTAAATAAATTTCTTATATAAATATATATTAGGTTGTCAAATATCTCCCTTCCGCTTTTTTGCTCTTGGTTTATAATACAAAAAGGCGGAAGGGAGATATTTGACAACCTTATATATATATATATATATATATATATATAAATAATAAGAGTTTTTATTTCTAATATTATTATAAATAACATTTTGAAGATTTTTGTTTCTGGCACCAATTACAATTAGGTGCAGTTTTTTTGGAATTTTTTTATTTTTGCTTATTAATTTGTGCAATATATTCATGAAAATTCACATAAATTTACGTAAGGTATTTATAAATAATATGTTTTGTAGTTTTAGTTACATTTTAAAAATTATTTGAAATGAGTAATTTTTTTAAACTAAATCTGGAGTATTGAAGTTGTCTGTAGTGTAGTTGTTTCGAAAATTTTAATTTTAATATTAATTTTTATTATATATTTATAAAAATTTCTACAAATTTAGCTAAGGTATAGATAAATAATATACCAAACTTTCAAATTTATCATAGTTATAGTATAATTTTAAAAATTATTTGAAATGAGTTATTATTTAAAAAAAAAGATGGAGTATTGTACTTTACTATAGTGTAGTTGTTTCGAAAATATTAATTTTAATATATTAATTTTTATTATATATTTTTAAAAATTTACACAAATTTAGCTAAGGTATTAATAAATAATATATTAAAATTTCAACAATTTTGTGGTTTTAGTTTAGTTTTAAAAATCATTTGAAATGTATTATTTTTTAAATTGAATCTAGAGCATTGTAGTTGTATATAGTGTAGTTGTTTAGAAAATATTAATTTTAATATATAAATTTTTGTCATATATTTATGAAAATTTTCAAAAATTTAGCTAGGATATTGATGAAGAATATACAAAAGTTTGAAAAGTTTTGAAGTTTTAGTTTAATTTTAAAAATTATTTGAAATAAATATTTTTTTAAATTGAATCTGGAGCATTGTTGTTGTCTATAGTGTAGTTGTTTAAAAAATTTATTTTTAATAATAGTTTTTTGTCAAATATTTATGAAAAACTTCTGATATTTAGCTAAAAACTCAGTAAGTAATATAAAAAAGTTTCAAAGTTCCTTTGGTTTTAGTTTAATTTTAAAAATTATTTAAATTCTATAATTTTTTAATTGAATCTGGAGCATTGTAGTTGTATATAGTGTAGTTGTTTCGAAAATATTAATTTTAATATATAAATTTATTTCGTATGTTAATAAAAATTTACGAAAGTTTAGCTAAAGTGTTAATAAATAAAATACCAAAGTTCCAAATTTATCTTAGATATACTATAATTTTAAAAATTGTTGATATATGTCACTTTTTAAACTAAATTTGGAAGGTTGCTGTTACTATAACTGCACTCTAGCAGCTATTTAGAAAATATTAATTTTAATATATTAATTTTTGTACTATATTTACCAAAACTTGTGTAAAATTTAGATAAGTTTTTATTAAACATTATACTAAAGTTTCAAAATTGTCATAGCTTTAGTTTTATTTAAAAAAATGTTTGAAATAAGTCATATCACTTAATGGATATATTTTTATTTATTTAAAAATTAAGTATTTTTCACATTTAATTTATTCTTTCCATAAAATTAAAGCAGTTTCAAAATTATTCAATTTTGCATAATTATTTATATAAAATAAATACTAAAACACTATTAAGATATATACCACAAAAACGTTCATATTTTTGCATAAATTTTAATCAAAAATCACTATTAAAAAAAGCGCACTAATTTGTATTCTTACTGTTTTTACTTAATAGTTTTGGCTCCAAAAATTGAACTAATTTATTATTCTAGTAGACGAATTAATTATCATTTCAAGACGTGACCTTTAAGGTTAAAGAATTCTTGACGAGCTATTTTTATTATAAAAAACAATACTAAAGTGAATAACTGTACGATCTGTAATTATTAGAAAATATAAAATATATAAAAATAGGTAAATCAAGTAAATACTTTATATATAGAAAGGGAATATTTTATCTATTTACGAATTACGAATCATTGGAACTCGACCTTGCCGTAACGCACTTCCGCTGCATTTGTACGGATTTACACTCTAGTCACGCCTGAAGAAGTTTTATTAAAAAAAAAATGTAAAGGTGAAGAAAAAATTAAGGACTATTTATATACTTATTTTAAATTAATTTATATGAAAAAATATTGATAAAAAACGATATGGAAAATGAAATCAATGTAAATATTAGATGATATAATGATTTTTGAATGTTATTTGATAAATTAATATTAAAATGTGTTAAAAATTTTGTAAATATTGCAGTGTTGGTCGAAGATCTATCCATGGATTTTTAAATAAAGTTTTAGCCGTTTTATTTTTTCAAATATTCAAAGATATCCATGGATTTTATCAAAATAATTATAATTCGGGACATTTTTCTACATTTCTTTAAATATCTCGAAAATTTTGTTTAGGATAACTTTGATATATACTTTGATATAAAAGTTTTGAATAAAACGACTTTGAATTCGATTTTTCCTTCTTATTTTTTCATTACCCATTGTGTTAATTCAAGTTTTCTATATGAGAATGCAAATTAATATTGCACTTTTAGTGAAAGAGTTAAAGCAACAAATCGTGATTATCACAGTTCGATGGCAAATTAAAAATGTTATATAACCGACTTTTTGAATTTCTAAAATATCTCAAAGCGTTCTCGAGATATTGCATTTTTAAACATTTCGATTTCGCAGAATCCATATTGATTTTTTACAACTTATAAAATTTGCAAAGTGTAAAAATGCATTTTTATAAAAACTATTGCAGATATTTTGGTGATTCAAAAAGTTGTTTTAAGAACATTTTTAATTTGCCATCGAATAGTAATACTCTCAATTTCCACTTTTCCACTATTTAAGAAAAATTCCGTATACTTTAAAATCCCAATTGAAAATAGATGAAATGACATGCAAGAAAGTAAATAAAAGCCCCAAAGACTATTTTAATATATAATTTTTTTGCAATTTATATTTATTAAAAATATAACATAATATATTACTATTTTATATGCTAAAAACATAAATCTACAATACTGTTTCATTGCATTCTTGAAGTACTTAGTAAAAATAGAGTTTAGGGAAAATATAGTTTAAGGAAGAGATTTATATAGAAGTAGATATTTAAAAAAAGACCTTAACTGACTGTAAACAAATATTTTTGTAATACTATCAAATTGAATTTTTAAAATTTTTAATAATACTTAGCAAAATTCAATTAAAGTCTTTAGTTAAATTTGTAAGAATAAAAATTTAATACCTAAGATATAGACAACCTGGTGTCTAAATTTCAACTATTTTTTTCCTAATTTTTCCAAATTTTTTTGATCTGGAAAAATTAGGTCTTTGATATCCTGTTCGTCCATATCGACATCCCCATAGCCCCAAATTTGGGTCTCTTCGGCATGTGGGTCTAAAATAAAAGACCCATCACCTGATCTAAGGGCCCTTCGGACTATCATTCTTCTGGAAACTGATTTACCTAAAAAAAAAAAATAACACCGAAGAATATGAAATTTTTATTCAAAAATAATAATGAATAGATAAAGTTTAATTTGGTTTATATAAAGTGGTTTTAGTCAGGCCTGTGTACTATTTATAGTACTAAAAAGCTGTTTAGTATGTCTCTTGTAACTTTGAACAGATTATTTGATGTGAATAGTGTTTTTGGTAAAATTATGGAAAATTAAATTTTCTATAATATTGTTTAATATAATAATGCTCTACAGCAACTCGGTACACTTTAAAATTGCTTTTGCATACAGACTTTATTATAGTCCATTATTTATAGTGCATGTATGAATTGCAATGCATTTATTTAGTATATCTCTTTTGAATAGCTGGTTTAATGTTAATAGTATTTTTGGCAAATTTGCTCAAAATTAAATTGTTTATAATATTGTCTAATACAAAAAAGCCCTACAACAACTCGGTATACTTTAAACACGCTTTTAAAAATCAAATTTGAGTATAAAGTCTTGAAAATGCATATGTTTCCCAAAAGGTTTATAAATCCTAAAACCATTCGATTTTTATGATTGGAGCTCAAAGCAAATTTGTTTAAAATTAAATTGTTAATATATTTTACAAACAACAATATATCCTAGAGCAATTCTGTGTACTTAAAAATTATTAAAATAATATCAAACCCTAATTATTACTTCATTATAAAAACATGTGAAATTGTTTCTTATATAACTTTTGAACGGTTTGTTGAATTTTAATAAAATATTTTACAAATTTGTACGAAATTATATAAATAATAATTTTGTCTAATATTATAGAACCCTATAGCAACTTGGTATACTTTAAAATCGCTCTTGAATACAGAAGTTTGTTTCGAAACTATTTATTTAAATTAATTACTGATATAGAGTGTGTGCAGTGCATTTGTTTAGCAGATCTTCTGTAACTTTTGAATTTTTTGTAACTTTTATAAAGTACAAGTAAAGTATAAACAATATTCAGTGAATTTATGCAAAATTAAATTGTTAATAATTTTGTCTAATATTATAAGACCCTACTGCAACTCGATATACTTTAAAATTGCTTTCAAACGCATAATATTGTGAAGGGTGTATTTATAATTTATAGTACCTATTTAGTGTATTCATTTACCATATCTCTTGTAACTTCTAAACAAATTGTCTAATTTAAAAAGTGTTTTTGGCAAATTTGTTTAAAATTAAATTCTTAATAATATTGTCTAATATTATATAACCCTACAGCAACTCGGTATACTTTAAAATCGATACTTACGATCGTACGCCCATCCTATTCTTGCAAAGAAATCTATGAGGCCTGTTGTAGGATTGAAAGTGTACCCTCCTAGTTCACCTTGGAAATAAAATAGAAGTGATATATTATATATATATATATATATATATATATATATATATATATATATATAAATTTACCTGTTTTATAATCATATGGAAAAACATGATGATAATTGTGCCAACCTTCACCAAGGGCTGCAATTGCAACCCCTAAATTTTCTACTGGACTTATATTTCTAAAAAAAATAAAATTATATATATATATATATATATATATATATATAATAAAATAAATAATTAACATATAAAACAATAAAAATTCCAAAGATTATTAGTTCCCACTAAGGATCCAATTTTTTTTTTTTTTATTTTCTTATTGAAATTTGAAATAACTAACTAATTCCGGCGAATTTTATTTGCATTATATTATACTCACTTGTCGTAAGGTTTCTGGCCCCACATATGTGCAACACTGTTCACAAAAAATGCAATATTTAGAGTCAAACAGAACCTAAAATTAAAATTGACCCAAAAAGAAACCCAAAGGTCTTCTTGCCAAAAATACCAAGGTGCCAAAACTGGTAAACCTATTGCCAATAGGGCGAATAGAGGGATGTAAAACCTAAATAAATAAATAGATAAATTAATAATTAAATAGATAAATTAATAATTAAATAGATAAATTAATAATTAATTAGTTGATTTAATAAAAATAATGTTTTGGGTGCAAATACCTTTTTTGCCACATGACTACTGCATCGGCTTCCAAGTCACTCATATCAACCTGAAAGGGATTATCAATGTTTAAGTAGGTTTTATGAGTATACCGAGTTGGTGTAGGGCTTTATAATCTTAGAAAACTTTTAAGACTATATAATTTTGTATAACTTTGCAAAATAATTCATTCAAATCCGACAAACCGTTCAAAAGTTACAAACAGATATAATACACAAATGGACACCTTGACTAGCGGCGACTAAGTGAGTTCTCAGTATTCAAAGTCATTTATAAGTATACTGAGTTGCTGTAGAACATTATAACCTTAGAAAACTTTAAGACTATATAATTTTGTATAACTTTGCAAAATAATTCATTCAAATCCAACAAACCGTTCAAAAGTTATACAACAAATATAATGAACACATGCACACCTTGACTAGGGGCGACTAAGTGAGTTTGCAGTTTTCTAAGTCATTTTTAAAGTATACCGAGTTGCTGTAGAACATTATAACCTTAGAAAACTTTTAAGACTATATAATTTTGTATAACTTTGCGGAATAATTCTTTCAAATCCAACAAACCGTTCAAAAGTTATACAACAAATATAATGAACACATGCACACCTTGACCAGGGGCGACTAAGTAAGTTCTTAGTTTTCAAAGTCATTTTTGAGTATACAGAGTTGCTGTAGAGCATTATAACCTTACACAAACTTAAAGACAACACATTTTTGCACAAATCTCCAGAACATATCACCATCATCCAACCAACTCTTACAAAGTTACAACTAATTTTCTATCCATACCTGTTTCCTTTTAAGTACAACATTAGGATGTGGAGTTAGAACAAGCCAACCCACATGGGCGAAAAAAAATCCACGTTTTGCATTATGGGGGTCCGAGTCCGTCTCTGAATATTTGTGATGGACCCTGTGGTCTAAGGCCCATGTGTAAGCATCCCTCTGGGGAAAAAATCATGAAAATAAAAAAAAAATCTAGGTACAAAACTAAAAAAATCAAGGTACAAAGTTAACAAAAATCACAAAATGTAGTTGAGTTCTGGGTTTTGGAATCAAAGATTATAAAATACAAGTTAAATATTCATAAAACAAGTATTTAAAAAACACTGTATTATATTATTTATATTTTTGTGTTACTAAATAGGCCCGAAGAAACTCCCTTGAGGAACTCCTAGAAACAAAAAATCTTTCTTTTCTACCAAACTTGATAGAAATGAGCGATTTTAACGCGATTTTAAAGCGGTTTTTTACATTTATTTCATAATTCTCTGTATATATTTTATATTTTTTACCTGTCCAGTGATGGTAAAGAGAAACATGAGTATGGTCCTCAATTGCCAAGTCGCTTTGTATGACCTATGAGACCACAAACGGTGTGCGCCTGCGGTGATTCCGAACCCGGATAATATCACAGTAGAAAATGCTTTGGGAAAATAAATATAGATGGAGTTAATTGATATATATATATATATATATATATATATATAATTTATAATAAAATTAATATGCATATCAAATTATATCAATTTGTTTGATTAGAGAAGAGTTAAAGATAGGAATTAAATATGATGTACTTTGTAGGCTTATAGTTTTTTTAATTTGTATAGGAGGATAAAATATTTTTGATAAAGGTTTTAAATAATTTAATCTAGTTTTTGAAAGTGCTAACTAATTTTAAACAAGATTATTTGTTAAAAAGTATATAAAAAATATAAAAAACGCTGATAAAATGCTACGATTCTAGAAGTAAAATATGTGATAATATAATATTTTGGGTTCTGAGGCTTGTAATTATTTTTATTTGTAACACAGAAAAATATGTCGTTATTAAAAGTTTGAGACAATTTTATCTAGTTTTCGACAGTGTTAACTAATTTTTAACATTTTTTTTTTTTTAAATTATATCAAAAATGCTATTATGATATAATATTTTTAGTTCTCAAGACTTGTAGTTCTTTTGCTATATAAGATAAAAGATAATATTATTAATGAAATTCTGAGATAATTTGATCTAGTTTTTAATAGTTATAACTATTTTTGGACAACATAATTAGTTAGAAAGTTATCTAAAAATGCTGAGAAAGAAGAACTTACTGGAAGAAATTGTTTGATGATATAATATTTTGGGTTCTCAAGCTTGTAGTTTTTTTTATTTGTAACATAGAGAAAAATGTTGTTAAGAAAAGTTTTAGATAATTTTATCTAGTTTCTGTAAGTGATAATTTGTTAAGAAGTTACGTTAAAAAAGCTGCAAAAATGCCACGATTACTGTGAAGAAATTGAGAGTTAATATATTACTTTTAGTTTCAAGGCTTGTAGTTCTTTTAATTTGTAATATAGAAGAAAATATTGTTAAGAAACGTTTTAGATAATTTTATCTATAAATGCTGAAGTATTTTTTTTGAACAAGATAATCTGTTAAAAAATTATATTACAAATGCTGAAAAAATGCCACGATTCCAGAAGTAAAATGTGTGATAATATAATATTTTGAGTTCTCAGACTTGTAGTTATTTTGCTTTGTATTTTAGAAAAAAAAATTGTTAATGAATATTTTAGACAATTTTATCAAGTTTTTGACAGTGTTAACTAAAATTAAACAAAATAATTTGTTAAGAAGTTATATGAAAAATGCTGAAGAAGAAAAAGTATTGTAATAAAGTATATTTAGTTTTCGGGCTTATAGCAATTTATCAGTATAATATAATATAAGAAATATCGAATTCAAAGTACTTTTATTCAAAACTTTTATATCGGAGTGTATAAAAGTGTTCCCTAGAAAATGTTGTAAATTTTATCTAGTTTCACCTTATCTAACTTAAAAAAGGTAGTTCCATATGACATTTCTGAGTTATTTGACAAAAACCAAAAAATGTCCCGAATTTTCTATATTTATTGCTTGAGAATGAAATATCGAATTCAAAGTCAATATAACAACCTCAAAAAACAAAATATTGTGACATTCATAATACTGAGAAATATTAAATTTATTAAATTTGCAAATAACTTGCAGGAATTTTATGATTTTGGTCTAAAAATTTGAATAGAAACATTCCTGTGTGAGTACGTAATAGAGAAATATTCCCCTACGGGGGAATTAATAACTTTTACTTGAAAATGTCAAAAATTTTAAATACGGATACCGATCAGATGGATTTAGAATGCTCCCCAGTCAAACCGAAAAAGGTCTATACGAGTGCTAACAAGTATAAGAGGTCTAATACAGATATTGTTGAAGAAGATTCTTTACATCAGAAAAATGACTCAATTTCCCTAAATGAATTTAATCAAGAAGCAACCACCAGTAAGGATTCAGAATGGTTTGAAGTAAGAAACAAAAAATTCAAAAGAAATTTAAATGAAGAATCAACATGCAAAAAAACATCTTCAAATTCGAACTACTGGCTAAACCCAACTCCCACAAGCAATATATATGAAGTTTTAGCTAATCCTAATACCGAAGACTCGAGTGATAAATGCAGCCCAGTTAACAGACCGCCGCCAATTTTTATACATGAGGTACGTGATATCAAACCATTAGCTCAACTCTTAGAATGTGAAGCAAAAAATCTTTATCAAATAAAAGTTATTGACGAAACTAGGGTTAGAGTTAATCTTGATAATGCTAAACTTTACAATAAAATTCTCAAACTTCTGAAAGAGAGGGGTACTCAAATGCATTCTTTCCAGGAGAAATGTAAAAGAACGTTCAAAATAGTGGTTAAAAACCTACATTTCAGCACGGATACAGATATGCTCAAAAATGAAATACAACAGTTAGGTCACAAAGTCGTTCGTATTGAGAACATTAAAAGCAGAATCTCAAAATTCCCTCTGAACATGTTTTTAATTGAGCTTGAACAACAGCCTAATAATAAAGATTTTTATAAAATTGATTTTTTATATAAAACTAAAGTGGAAATAGAGGCAAAGAGGTTCTCTAGAGAAATTGTTCAGTGCACTCGCTGCCAAAGGTATGGTCATACCAGAAATTATTGCCACCGCACCCCCAGATGCGTTAAATGCGCTCAAGATCACTTGACAGAAAAATGCAAGTGGGAAAAAAAGGTCGACCAAGTGAAGTGTGTCCTTTGTAATGAAAATCACCCTGCTAACTATAAAGGCTGTCACGTCTATAAAGAATATATTGAAAAAAAAAACACTTCATTACGTCAGAAAACAAGTAATGTGCAAAATTTAAAACCAAATGCTACTTTAAGACCGGGCGTAACTTACTCCAATATTACTAGAAACAACACAACTTTACCTACTGACTCAACGAACTCAATAAACAATAGTAACTCTGAAAACAATACTAACAATAAATCTAATGACTTAACAGAACTTAAAAACATGATTAAAATATTGACAGAACAAATGGGCATAATGCTTAATTTACTAACAACAATTTTATCTAATAAAAAATAATTATGTCTATGCAACTAACAATTTGCATATGGAACTCGAACGGCTTGAGCAATCATGTCCATGAACTCAAACAATTTTTAACTACCAATGACGTAGACATTATGCTAATTTCCGAGACGCATTTTACCGAGACAAATCACAATATTCGTTTTCCTAATTATCACACATATACCACAAATCACCCGGACGACAGACCTCACGGTGGCACTGCCATTATCATAAAGTCAAACATAAGACATTACGAGACAGAACCTTTTTATACTGACTACATACAATCGACAAATGTTTTCAATTGACCTAATGACTCACAAAATTACAGTATCGGCAATCTATTGTCCGCCAAGGCACATTATTACTGAAAATCAGTTTACAACTTTTTTTACCAGCCTTGGAAATTTGTTTATTGCGGGAGGTGATTATAACGCAAAGCACACATTTTGGGGATCTAGACTAATAACACCTAGAGGCCGTCAATTGTATAATACAATAAATAATAATAATCTTCGGACATTTTCTACGGGTGAGCCCACATACTGGCCAACTGATTTGAACAAAATTCCAGACCTCCTCGATTTTTTTGTAGCCAAAAATATTAAAAACGAGAGTGTTGAAATAAATTCAAGTCTGGATCTCAGTTCTGATCATTCACCAGTAATTCTTAAATACTCCACTAATACTCCAACCAAAGTCATGAGTTCGCTTACAAACAAATTTACCGATTGGCTTCTTTTCCAAGAATACATCGAAGACACCATTAACTGTAATATTCCATTAAAAAGTGAGAATGATTTGAATATCGGTATCAACAACTTCACAAATACATTAATTGCAGCAGCTAAAATATCGACTCCTATTCTAAATCACAATCACAGTCACTCTGTGCCCATAGATATTAAAAAATCATTGCACAGAAAAGGAAATTAAGAAGAATTTGGCAAATAACTAGATCACCGGAAGATAAAAGAAAATTTAACAGTGCATGCAGAGACCTGAAAAATTTAATAATAAATTATAAAAATGTTTCTTTTGAAAACTACTTACATAATCTTTCTGCAAGTAGTGAAACAAATTATTCTCTTTGGAAAGCAACCAAAAAATTGAAAAGACCAATTGTACCAATTCCTCCTTTAAGAAAAACAGACGGTTCATGGGCAAGAAGTCCAGAAGAAAAAACTAATGCATTCGCCGAACACCTGCGCCTCACATTTCAGCCATTTTCACGTAAATGCAACTCTAATGATGAACAATTCATTTATGATTTTCTTCAGGATTCACCGTCGCTAGTGACTCATGATGTTAATCGTTTTACTGCGGCTGAAGTAACCCAAGAAATTGCAAAAGCAAATTCTAGAAAATCACCTGGACCAGACCGGATTTCTATTAAAATGCTTAAAGAACTTCCAAGAAAAGCTATTAGAATGCTCACAATAATATATAACTCTATACTGAGAATGAAAACTTTTCCGCAGTCTTGGAAAAGAGCTAAAATAATCCTTATAGTGAAACCAGGTAAAGACCCTTATCTATTATCTTCCTACCGGCCGATAAGTTTATTGTCTTGCATATCGAAAATATTTGAAAAGCTAATTCTTCAACGGATTAAAATAATCCTACAAGAACAAAGTTTTATTCCGAACCATCAATTTGGGTTTCGCGACAAACATTCAACAATTGAGCAAGTTCACAGAATAATAAACGTAATTAACAATGCGCTGCATAATAAAGAGTACTGTTCTGCGGCTTTTTTGGATCTCAAGCAGGCATTTGACAAAGTATGGCATACCGGATTAATGTATAAAGTTAAAAGATGTTTACCAGATTCTTTATTCCTATTAATAAAATCCTATTTACAAAATAGAAACTTTTTTGTCAGCATCGCCGATACGGACTCAAATATTACCGAAATTAATTCTGGAGTGCCTCAAGGGAGTGTCCTCGCCCCAACACTATTTTTAATTTTTACAGCTGATTTTCCAACTTCAACTGACACGAGTTTAGCCACATTTGCTGATGATACGTGCATCATCGCCACAAACAAAGATCCGACTGCAGCTTCCAACAGCCTTCAGCACCATCTCAGCTTAGCTGAGAAATGGTTTTCGTTGTGGAGGATAGAAGTAAATAGCACAAAATCAGTCCATATAACTTTCACGCTTCGCACCCAAACTTGCCCAGCAGTTGTACTCAACGATGAAATTATTCCGTCCAAAGAATCAATAAAGTATCTCGGCATTCACTTAGATAGGAAACTCAACTGGAAAGTACACATAAAGAACAAAAAACAACAAATAGATCTAATCTTCAAAAATTATTATTGGCTCTTAAACAGAAAATCAGAATTATCAACTTACAACAAATTACTTATATATAAGGCTGTGATCAAACCCGTGTGGACCTACGGATTACAACTTTGGGGTACTGCTAAAAAGAGCAATTTAAACATAATACAACGAGCACAAAACAAATTCCTGCGGCAAATATTAAACGCTCCTCACTACACGCCAACATGGATTCTCCACAAAGACACGGGTATACCTACAATTCAAGAACATATATCAATGTTTGCCTGTAATTATAAGAATAGAATTGACGCACATCCAAACCAACTAGCATGCAACTTATACCAGGAAGGCCAGCCGACCAGGCTCAAAAGGAAAATACCTCGAGATTTATTATAGTTTATTTTTATTTATATTTTTTTTTTCTCTATATTTGTCTTTAGTTTTTTCTTTTTTATATATTAACTATAGTAGATACACCACTGGGCGTATGTGCTAATTTGTAAACAACCAATTGTAAACACTTGTCAGCATTCTCTGCTAAATATAATTATTTTTATAGATTGCAGAATAAAAATAAAATAAAAAAAAAAAAAAAAATAATATATTAAAAATTATTTATTAA
>NW_020539485.1:0-39077 GCF_003426905.1 Ctenocephalides felis
ATACATCTTTAGGCTCCCGAAGTAATACTGTGCCGAATCCACATTTAAAATTATTACAACAGATGGTCAAATTAAATACCATCCAGCATATATGATGAAAGATTATGAATATGAGAGGATGGTAGACTTTAATGAAAACAAAAATTAGCAAAACTTTCTGGGGATATATAAAAAACAACACATTGTCTGGGTCTAATATATATTAAACCCCAATATTTAAATTTTCTGAAAATATTTGTATATATATAATCGTTCGTGCGGTTCACGGTTCACTGAGCGAGTTGTGCAATGTTTTGAAATGCAGAAGTATGTGATTATTCTTTATCTTAATTGTATTATATATATGAACAATTTAATATCTTTTAAAATTAGTTGAATATTTAACATAATATTTTACCACAAGAAAAAAGAACAACATATTTTAAAAAATATATATTTTTATATACATTTATATATATATATAATTATTTTACATTAGCATTAATGATAAAAAAGGCACTTATATTATAATTCAAATACTATAATTATTGAATTATATAATATAGAAAATGAAATAACCTAATAATAAAAGCTATTAATAACAATTAATATCAAAGGTACTCATCAATTCAAATAAATATGATAATTTGGCTCAATAATATTCTATAATACATCATCACAAAGCATTCAAAATTTATATTGTTTGAGAATTAATTGGTCAAATTGTTTTGCATTGTTTTAAATATAGGCACATTTTGCCAAAATAAACCTAAAAATCAGAACAAGAAATGCTATATGAATTATAAGTAAACAAAATTAATTTGTTTAATGTGCAGATGAACTAAAAAGTTGCTTTTTTTTTTGCAATGATGGTAGAATTAGTCTTATAATATAACATGCACTCAAAACATGTAATAATAAAGTTAAATAAATTTGATCCATTATTTTTCTGTGCATGAGAAATTATTATTGTTTTTTAGTGGACAAATTGATAAAAAATGTGTTTTGATCACAGTATCCTTGTTTTCCTTAATAAACTTATTTTATACACTCAACTTATTTATTAACTTACATAAGTTAGTCATCCGGTTTCAATATATGATTCTGCATTAAAAATGGTTGGCACTTTAAAGGTCTCAAAGGCTGGTAAACTCCCTTTTGAATAGGATCTGAATTAGATTCTAAATGCTCAGAGTATTGAGGTTTGATTTCTGCACTGACATTAGATTGTGGCTTGGGCATTGGTGGTTTATTAGTATTACAATCCATTTGTCTATTTCTAAACTTTGTAGAATATTTATAAAAATCTGACATCTCAAAAGGTTTTGATACTTCTTTATAAGGGCACCACGTTCCTGGGGATACAACTTCTATATTTTTTGGCGATTCCACAGGAACCGTTCTTGGTGATAAAAATTGCTTAGTTGGTTGTTCATTAACAGTTTTTAGGTGGAAGAGAATTTAAATGTTTTCTTTGGGCGATTTTGGAAAGATGTCACCATTACCTTCGTAATACTGTTGTGTTGGAGAAGGCATGGCTGGTTTTGCTGTTGCTGTCGCTGTTTGTGCTTGATTTACATTTAAAGGTATGAATTTAGGAGAAGGCCTTGGAGGTTCTGTATATACAAAATTCTTTTCATATAAACCATCAATTTGATTTGGTAATGCACTCTGAAGATATTGTGGGTCCACATAATCATAATTATATTTACCATGTACTGAACTTCTAAAATTATCGTTATAATTTGCATTAATAGGAACATCATATGGATGGCTGATTGTTTTCGCTCTCTGTTTCACTGGTGAAATAGGCTGTTCATCTAATGATGTTTCATGCCACTGTTTTCTTTTAGAGTGTTACCACTGTTATGAGAACCAACAGATATATTGTCAGTAACATCTTCAGCCATTTTTAATTCTCCGATAGAATGTGAACGATTAGAATTTTTAATTTTTTGATTTGCTCTAATATTTTCATTTGCCATAGGGGATATATTAATTTTTCGGCGGTCTAAACTACCAAATAAATTCCTTTCCGACTGATGATTGACATTATAAGAAGGTTTATTTTTAATTTGCATTGTTTTTGAGGCCATGTTTTGTTCAAAGAAAAATTCAGAATTATGGTTTACAGGTTCATCAAAGTGATTTTGATAATGATCCTTTCTGGGATATGTAAAAAATGAATCTGATGCAATTGTATTTCTATAGTCTGAAATTTGATTTTGTAATTGGTCTACATATCCCACTTGTTGATTATCTATATTATATTTTGACAAACTTAATTGATCTCGTTTTACTGAATGATCATCAACTGGTGGTCTAGGCTTTTTTCTATACTTGTTTGGTAAATGTATATTTGGTTTATTATTCATATAATAGTTATGAGCCACAATATTGTCTTCGATATTAGATATTTGAGGTTCATTATTTTGCATTACATAACGCATATCACCATGACTATAATGAGTATATCTATTAATATCTTTAAAAGAGCTAGTATTATGATCAGCATGCTGCAAATAATAGTTATCGGGAATGAATTCAGAATGCCTGTTGCTTGTGCTTTGGTGACTATTGTGACGTATGATTGGTGATGTATTGAAATTTTCTTCTGCCGAAGTACTATGTTGTAGGTCAACTTCCAGAGAACTACTTTTAGGAATTTGTGATATTCTCCTGGTCAGAGTTTCATTTATGCCAGCAAGTTTTTCTTGAGACTGTTTATACATATGTCTGTGTTTCCTGCGCACAGCTTTATTATTAGATAAGTTATTTGCCATGTGAAGAGCTGCTTCTGCAATGCTCGTTTGTACTTGTTTCTCAAGAAGTAATTTTCGAACTTCATCATCTTCATTGCTTATGCTGCCACATAGTAAATTTTCTGATAACTTAAACCCAGTTTCGACTTTACGACGTAAAGTTAAATTTACATTGGCATCGTTTAAATAATTCGTATCTGGCGGAGCCTCTGGCACTTCTTCTGGCGTTTCAGAAGGTATGACACCAGTTATGTCAGCCTCTTGTAGGCAAAGTCTTCTTAACAACTCATTTTTTTCTTGTAATAATAAAGTTAAAGCCTTTTTCCGTTGCTGTAAATACATAATGCGATCTTCATTACTGTTACTGTCATTTTCCATTTTCATTGATATCAATTATTGCAAAGTTATTTTTAATTTTTACGTGGCAGACAAATCTAAGCTAATATGGATCATCTAAGATAAAAAATTCTTTTGCTCAGCATAAACTATAATAAATCTGAATATATATAGTAAACAACTATTATAAAATAATTAGCATCATTAATAAAAAGAAGTTAATCATTAATAAAAAATAAACAAAACCGAAACTAAACCAAAACAAGACATTAAATAAAATAGTATTGCCCGATGAGAGATTAAAGGTAATAAGAGATAGAAAGGAGGCGAAACTAAAATTTATTCTGTGATTTATCTTCTTGATTAATTATATCATATGATAAATATCACTTCTATTTGTTATTGTTATTAATAATATTTATTACTTTTCAATATAATGCATAATTTCATTAGTTATTTAAACAACGCGTTTTTCAGTTTGACATTAAACAAACCGTCCCTAGACAACCAACAAAACTTTTTGAATCTAGAGGCTTTTTTGTAACATATGATTTATTTTTTGAATTAACCTTAACTGATATCAAATATTAAAGCAAAATTCTGCAAATAATACATATGTAATGTGTAATACAAAATTCTTGCAGTAGTCGTGGCATTATTGAATTTTGAATTCGTGGTCGATTGAATGATTGAAACATAGATAAAAGAAGAGTATGGATTGAATCGTATTATACTTTGACAAGATTATATCGTATCTTGTCTTTACTCTTTACAATATAATAATCAAACTAATCATACTCTTTTTTATCTGGATAATAATTACTTTTCAGTTTTTAGTCCTCTCTTGTAATTTGTAATCTTGTATGTTAATCAAAATGGATAAGTGTGACCTGATTGATCATGTAATAGAAATTAGAATGTTTAGTCTCGCAGATGTTTTTTTATTTTTAGTATGCAAAATAATAAGTTTTGACAATAATTTTTAAAATATGTCATATATTTAAAATCAAAATTTCATAAAGTGCCACAGATATATACATTCGTTTCATATTTAATTTAGTAAAATTGCTTGCTATTTATAGACAAAATACAATTATAGCATTATCATCGCCGTCATGCCACAAACATTTCTAAAATAGAAGTCAAAAATAAATTAAGCACAAGCATGATCGTTGACATTATTTCACAAATTAAAAATAATTTATTCATAAGTATGTGACCTATGCACTTCACCTTGAACATTATTCCTTCGTTTATTGTGCAATCAAATATTCTTAAACAATATAAACCAAATGGCTACTAAGAGGAAACCAATTCATTCGAGCCCGCGGATGAATTTTCGGCCAAATATTGGTGAAAATGCAGAAGCCAAAGGAACAAAACCAACAGCACCTCCAACTTCTATGTCTGAAGTGTTAAATTTAATAATATTACATCAGTGTAGAAGAGTTATATTTTATAATGTGAATCTTAAAGTTGGTATATACTTAGCAGCAGTGTTCATTATTTCTTTAATAACGGATCATGCTTCAATACCAAGGACCTACTTCTCTAGGTCTAATAATATTTTTAACTTATATTTCGTTAAAATAGGCTGGCTGTGGACATTGTTACTAACAGTACCCTTTATACTCTTAACCGCATATACTTATTGTTGTGGTAATAGAAAACAAATAATGAAGAATCACTTATTAAGACTTGGCATAGCCACTGTATTCTGGCTGTTTTTTACCAAATCTTTTAATTACATTGAAGTACAATATGGATATTGCAAAGTAAAAGGTTTCCTTACAAAGTCTACATGTTTAAGGAGTGGGCACGTTTGGAATGGATTTGATATAAGTGGACACACATTTTTACTTATATATTCCAGTTTAATACTTATGGAAGAAGCTAAAGCGATTATTGGCTGGGAAAGTATTAGAGATCATATTAGAAATGAGGAACATTTCAGAGCGCAGCAACAACTTCAAGTAAGCTCAAATCCACTGAGATATTTGAATGATAATGAGCTCTACACCTTAAAAACATCGTATAATAAAGTAACACCTTATATCCGATTATTGTTCATATCAATGACAATGTTACTTGTACTATGGGATGTAATGTTAGTTTCCACAATGCTTTATTTCCATATAATGATTGAAAAATTTGTGGCAGCGTGTCTGGCTATTTTGGTATGGTATTTTACTTACAGATATTGGTTTGCGCAAACCAAATTGCTACCATCCATGCCAGGAAATGGTGCATTCAAGTATCAACAAATTAAAAAACAAATGCCTACGGTAAATAGAAAAGCGTCGATGACAAATTCTTCAAATGGTAAGGCTATTCCTAAATTTATGGGAATGCCATTATATGTACCAAGAAACATTGACGATAAATGTAACAATAGTACAAATGAATTAAATGTGCAATAGTAAAGGAAAGATATAATATTAAAATAAATGGTGGAGTTATACATGACAATTACTTTTTAAAAGACATTGTGTGTGTACTTTTAATACGGGAATAGTTATAATATATTTTTGTTATTTAATAAATTATTTAGATGGTTATACAATATTTCAAAAAAATGAAGACTATTAATATCAAGATCTATTTATTGAAATATATTCTTTATCTTACAATTGTGTGTTTTTTACATTTTTTGTAAATTATATTGTATTTTACATATTTTGTAAATTTTGTAGTATGTATATATATGTATATATATATATATATATATATATATATATATATATATATATATATATACGAGTATATATATATATATATATATATATATATATGTATATATGCTAATTAAAAGCACATCCAAATGTAATTTTAAGCTTTTTTTTATTAAATTTACATCTTAAACATTTTTGTTATAAAAACAAATATTTTTTCTGCTATTTCTCTTCAATATTCATGTTTAACAATATAGATACTACAGTAATGTTTTATCAAAAATATGAGAACTGCAATAGTCATATTATAATCATATTGATGAGAAATATCTCAAAGACATAATAACTATAAGTAGTGCGTTAAATACAGCAGTCAACACAAAGTTCAACTAAATGTTACATTTTAAGTTCTTATTCATAATTTTTTTTAACGTCGGAAGAAGTTTGTTTTTGGAAGAAAATCTGATTTACTAATTTTTATAAATTCTCGACGTTTCAGACGAATGAGACTAAAGTATGTTTGTGTATGTGTGAACCGATATTTGCCCTTTCGTAGAACTTTTCTCAAAAACTGCTGAACCGATTTCGAAGATTTAAAAACCATTCGATGTAACTTGATGAGAACTCGCGTTGGTTAGATTTTTGATACGATCGACTGAGCTGTTTCTTTAGAATTAGCAGATACACCTAAGTCTGTTTTTACACGGTCTTTTTGTACACGGTTTTGATATAACACGGTTTGAAAATTGAATATTTTTAATTTTTTTACACGAATTTATTCCATTTAGCACGATTTGAAATTTTATGTACCTAATTTTTTTTTTGTCAAATTAAATTTTTGCGAAGTATGTTCATATCACAAAAAAGTATTTATGAAAGAAAAAAGTCTGAAACCATCGATAGTATCGATAGTTTGCGAACAACTAGCTTAAAGATTTGTGAATTCCCCTTTAGCGCGTACAAACAATTTTTACTGGTCTAAGCAAATGTGAATAGCACTAATTTAATTTTTGTTCTTAAAAATTCTTGTTTTTCACCAATTTTAATAGGTTTTAGAGATTAGGAACAAATCACCCATTTTTGTATAAGATCAATTTCTTTTTTTACACGGCTTCTTCTGGAACCAATCTCCGTGTAAAAACAGACTTAGGTGTAATTGCAAATTTTTTCGTTCACATTTTAGTCAAAAATTCTGAACCGATTTTCAAATTAAAAAACTATTCGAAAGATATTATTTGGGTTTTGACAAAGATCGGCGAAATCCTTTCTTCGTAATTGATTGCTAAAAATTCTTTTTTCGACAATTTTAATGAATCTTTGTATGACGATATATCGGCTATATATAGACTACTTTATCTTAACGAAGATACTAAAATATTATAGTCCTACGAAAAGTATAGTTAACTATATATTAAATTTAATATGAGTTAATTATATATAAATATATAATATATATATATATATATATATATATATATATAAATAATTTAAATTTGAATAATTAAAATTTGGATAATTTGGCCTTAGTGTTAGAATTTTTTCCGTGTAATAAAAAAAAAAATCAAAATTGAATAATCTGCAATAGTTTCTCACATTATAATACGCCCTACACTAACTCGGTTTACGTATAAATTTATATGTTCATTTCTTATGGATCAAGTCGATTATTACTACATGTACATTTAAATGTACATTTCGAGGAGTTTGTTGTTTGTTTGTCATGCGGTTTGTTTAAGGTGCACTGTAGAGTTTTTGGCTAGAGTCGCTCTAGCGAGAGCACTAATAGGGCGCTCTATGTAAAGTCCCATCGTGTACACAGCTACTAGAGCAAGGGCGAGCAACCTTTTCAACCCACGGGCCATTTTAAAATTTCATGGCGGGCCGCACGTAATTTATATATATACTAGCCGACCCGGATACGATTTGCCACGGGAAATATTTTTAGAAAATCATTAGTATAAAAAATGGCTAACTAATTCTGATTGTATAAATATGTAGTATATAAATGAAAGAGGCAACTAACACAAATTACATTGATAAATTACCCAACGCAACGCTAAATTATGATAACACTCAAAAAAAATCCAATTTTCTTTTAAAAGCAGTTTTATCTTCAGATTTTAATATTCAATTTCAAAATTTTTATTGCTAAAATTGTTCCTTTTGCAGGGCATTCAAAAACTAGGTACTTTTTAAGCACATCGAGAAATATTTGTACAATAGGATAAGCCTGCAAATCAGTTAGTTTTATCGAAGGTAACCATTTCGTTGCCAATATCTAAGAATTGTTTTTAAAATGTTGCAGCGGATAGAGCGGATAAATTTAAGCTTTTCTAAAAGCTCAGAAAAGTCTTGATCGAATATCTATTATAAACGTTCACAAAAAAGGCGATAATTGTTAATTGATCAATTATCGTGCTAAAATGACTATTATGAAATAAGAGAGTGAAATTTAGAGTTGTATGTAGTTTTCCATTCCGCATTAAAAAAATTAAAATAAAGAACAAAATTTAAATAAATTGTTACGGTTGTACAACCCATAAAAAATAAATTTGAATAAAATTGAAAATTTTTTATAAACTCAAAAGTCTGAAATAAAATTAGGTCAAAAAGATTCATTGACTGAGCGCGGAAATAATGTAATTGCAACAAAATTACAAAATTGCAACAAAAAAAAAGAACAAAATATACAAAGATGAAAAAAGTATATATTTTATATAATTACGAGTGTATATGCAAAATGAAAACAAATAATAGTTGAACAGAAAAACTAATTTTCTTGAAAACTTTAATGAAAAATTTGGCACTGCTTTTTTATATAAGCTGATCGATATCAGCCGTTTTTTTAAACCTTGTTCTTTAACTTTTTTAATGCGGAAAGTAGCAACGTGTATGCAGCTTTGATATGTTTCACTCAATTTTAATCGGTGGATGGATCGAAATTACCACAGATCCACGAAAAAAGTTGTCTAGATTGGGTGTGTATGTTTTACAATGTACCATTTACTTCTGAAGATAAATCTAGATTTACTTTATTTTATTTACTTTACTATAGATCTATAGTCAAAATTGGGACGCAAAATATATAAAAACTGGCACAATCAATCTATAAATTTTTCTAAATGAATGAATTATTTTCCATCGACTTTTTTTTTGTGGACCTGTGCAATTGTTCGCATACATACCTACTTCTAAAAAAAGAATTTACATAAATTTCTTTGCGTTTTTTTCATCAAACGCAAAAATTTCTCAGAGCTGACAAGAAAACAGCTTTGTTGCTAGCTTTGAACATTTGGAATCACAATTAAAATTTGTTCACATTTCCTTTTTCTAAACATGGAAAGTGAAACACAAGATGATGCAGAAGATATTATTCTTCAATGTCAAAATGACGAAAGTACTATAATTATCGCCATATACAGGCTTTAAATTGTTCAAGAATTTAACCCTCGCGACTTTATAAAACATACTTATTTAATTATTTTAAATTTGGAAATGCGTTATTGCTATGTTCTCGGACAAGTTCTCAATTTTTCTTGCAATATTGTTAAACTAATATTTAAGTTAATATTTGTTTTATCAGGAAATGCTGAAAATTTTTGCGAACAACAGTTTTTACCAGTATTTGACTGACAACAAAATCAGCCTTTACAGCCGTATTTTATAAAATATCTAGAAAAATAGTCTGTAGTTGAGAAACGCTCGGCGGCCGCAGAAAAACATCCGGCGGGCCGCGGGTTGCTCTTCCTTGTACTAGAGCACTCTAGCGAGAGACAAATGATATTCAGTGTACACAGGGTCTCTGCACAACTTCCACGCTCTAGCTATTACCTCTAGCATTATTCAACTTGTTGGATATTTTTTTGTACTATACGTAGAGTTTTTTTGTTTTGCTTTGCATTGATGGTTTGTTTATTTGTATTTCCAAGAAAAGTTGTTTTTTTGATTTTGGAAAATGGAAGCATTATGTGATGAAGAACAGTGCGAAAAGTTTGTTTGGGAAAAAAATAAAGTGTATCAATTAATTGAATTGGTAGAGGCTCGCCCATAATTGTGGAATGTCCGGTTGAAGGAGTATAGGAATCGAAACCTGAAATATAAATCTTTGGAAACAATAGCAACGTTTTTAAATTTGGGTGTTAAAACAGTAAAGGACAAAATTCATAATTTGAGATGCCAGTTAAATGAACATTTGAGAAAAATGAAAAAGTTAAAAACTGGTCAGGGTGCAAATGAAAGGTATAAACCGAAGTGGGAGTTTTTTGAGGCTGTCAAGTTTATGAATATCCAGACAAAATCAACAGAGGATTCAATTGGCTGTGTTGGCAGTGCCCCCGATGATGTTATTAATACAGATGTGCTGGTAAGTAAAATAAAGTTAATTCATATTGTGATTTAAAATTTTTATTGTAGGATACTTATATAAATTTATAATCAGCATTAATAACTAGAGCCATTAATGCAATACTATGTGTCCCCTTGTAATTATAATATAAACTTCCTGAATCTTCTGGTGCCTTCATTACCACATGTTTTCCACCAATAGCTCCTATGCGATTTGGGTAGTTCCAGGTAACACCAAATCGCTGTGCTTCATTTTCCCACTCCTCTGATGTACAAGGAATCTGTAAAAACGAGAACAAAAACATTTAATTTTCATTTATTGTTTTAATTTTTTCTAGGACCATGATGAGGAAATAAAAGATAATTCAGATTACGCACAGACGCCGCAGGAAGTAGACAATCATCCTTCAGGCTCAGGAGGGTCTGGGCTGACTTCTGTTACAAAACCTCATAAAAAAAACAAAACGAGCACCCGATTCAGTTAAAAAGAATGATGGGTTGCTGAATGAAGCTTTAACTTGTTTACGAGCTCCGAAAGATCAATTGGACGTATTTGGAGAGTTTGTTACTGCAGAGTTGAAAGGAATACGCTCTGAAGATATCCGAAAAAAATTAAAACGCAAGATTCAGAGAGCTATTTTAGACGCAAATGAGGAAGACGACATGCGAGAAGTATCCTTCCCCAGTACACACTCTATGCTCTCTCCAAGTAATTTGAGCGAGTACTCCGGTTCATCGAGCACACCTCCGGAACAATACGAGAAATAGTTGTTGGCGGAATCCGAAACAAATAGCTTAATGACTGATAACTGTCACCTATAATATAATTTATTTACAATGAATATTGGTACAATTTTTATAAATAAATAGTACAAAAAATGTTTTTGAATTATTTTAAATAATTGTTTTATACCACTTAACCAGTAGCAAGAAATCTCAAAGTCAGTGTTAACCGCTCCGACGGTATAATTGATTTTCTTTGATGAGTATCTTGTCTTGCAATTCTTGGAGCAATTCGTTCCAGCAAATGCTGAAAATCCTTTTGGGTCATTCTTATAAAATTTTCATAAGAAGTTACGTCATGGTATTTGAGTTCTTTTAACAACTCTGCATGAACTCCCTCTTCTTCTCTGTTGGCAATCCATTCCCTAACCCACATTTTATTTTTACTTTCTTATTTCTTTTTTTCCCGATCAACTTTGAATGCGCCCTCGGCTAATGTAAAAGTATGATAGCCATGGCGGTTTACATCCACAACTCCTGTTCTAGTCCTTTATTGCTCTGGCGGCAAAGAAGCACGTGGTCGATAGTGAAACATAAAACGCCGCTTATTATCGGCTTGCTAGATCTTGTCTAAGAACGTGTGCTATTTTTGAGGATGGCATCCTAGACAATATTAGAATACCCCGTGTTCATAGTTCGTGCGAAATATTTTGTCACATGGTTCACCACGGAGTCCAGTGACAGTGTTTTTGAAACTATCAGTAATTTCAAATTAATCATGAATGTAAAAGAATAAAAACATATTATTTTAACGATTAATGAAAACATCTATATTGTTTTGTTGATAATAAAGGGAAGTATATTTGTTTGTTGTGTAATAAGGGTGTTGCGACTCTAAAGAAAAGTAATATTGAACGACATTTTAAAACCGTCCATTCAATTTTGATAGTGATACTATAGTATTCTAGTATACTATTGGAATAGTAGTATACTATTGGATATATCCAATACAATCAAAAAATTAGAAGAAAACTAGTGGGCGGAAAAAGGCAAAAGGCAAATTGCCGGAACTTCCCGTACCGTAACGAAATGTTCGAGGAATACTGCATGTTTTCAAATAGATTATTATTAATATTGTAACATTGTCTAATATTTATAAGAATTATATAAACTGAATTGCAAAGTTGAAATTATTTGTTTAAAGTATATTAGAACTTTAGTCAGAATTAAAAATAAAATCTGAATTATTTTCGATATACAAAAAATTTTTTTTTGAAAAAAAAAAGTTAAAAAAAGAAATTTTTTCTCCAAAATCAATTATTTTGTTAACACAAGTAGAAAGTTCTTTGAATCATTTAAATCAGATGCTTAGTTCTTTGAAAAACTGCCATTTTTTACATATTTAGCTCCGTATCTTCGAAATGGCTGGGCCATTTAACTAATAAACACTTGTCCCAATCATTACTAATTGAATGTTTTTAGATCTCTCAAAAAGTCGATTTTTATTTTCTGCACTTTTTGCTCCGTATCTCCGAAACGGCTGGACCTGCCTTTGCCAAAAACTAATCAGCTCTTCTCCCTATCAATAGGAATTGAATGTTTTTTGAACCATTCAAATCAGTTATCCGTGCGCCCGAAAACGTGACTGGAAATTTGTATCCATACATAGATACACACACACATCCATTTTTTCTGAGGTATGCCAAAACGTTCAGAAACCTTCAAAACGTCGAGAAATGTAAAAATTTTCAATTTTGATTTTCGGCCCATTACAATAACTTACCCTAAGGAAAGTTAAAAAATTCCTTAAAATTTTCAATGACTAAACAGCAAAGTTTTTTACTAAACCGCTGCAACAACATAAAGGAGCTACGATTGCAACATATAAAATAGCGCATTTGCTAGCTAAGAATAAAAAAACATTTACAGATGACGAATAAGTAAAATAATCCATGCTAGAAGCGGCAGATTCACTTTACAAAGAATTTAAAAATAAAAAAGAAATAGTTTCGGCTATAAACACATTACAATTATCAGCACGAACTGTCACCAGAAGAATTGAAGTAATTGCGGAGAATTTGGAGGCAGAATTAGCAAATGAGGAAGCTCAGTTCACAGATCTTCTTTCACATGCCGAAGTGAGGTGGCTGAGCAGGTAAAATACTTGAGTGGTTTTGGCTAATGGATTATAGGATTGGGGACTCTAAAGTAAATATGTTCCCGATTATAACAAATAGATGAAAACACGGACACACAATAAGTTTCACACTAAATTATATGTATTTATAAATTATATTGTATTTATAATTAGGTATTACTAAATCTATGTAATATATATGATACTAAAAAATAAAGTTAAAAAAAATCTTTTATTTTTTTTTTAATTTTATACATATCCGCCCTAGGTAATTTTCATATTTAGTATTGCGCACTTAAAGGCAATCAGGTTACCGACCCCTGCCTTAAGGCATAATGCCACTTACAACTAGTTAAGTTTGATGCAGCAACAAAAAAATAAACAAACAAAAGAGTCTTTAGATCATTAATATCTTATATCCATTCTCATATTGTTTATTTAAGTTTTATACGCTTATTTATGAATGTTTAATTTTAGGTTAGATTTACACTGAAACGCTGATATCGATAATTATAAGTGTGAAGTCCAAAGTACCTTTCAAAATAAATTGTTTTGCAAATTCATTCTTATAAAGCCGATTGATTAATTCCAAAATTGTATATTTGATCAGTAAATGCATATCCAGTTAGAACATTAAGCCAAAGATACAAATTGTCGTACTGAAGAAAATTAACGTTCAAGTTATTTCAATTTATATACTTTCATTCAATGAAACTTCTAAATGCGATTTTCAATATATCTAGAACAATGCACTCAACAAGTAATAAAGTTTACTGCAACAGGTTAACTGGAAAGGTAGCAGTTGTAACTGCTTCTACTGATGGGTATTTATATAGATAATTTTCTTCCATAAATCATTTATATATATATATATATATATATATATATATATATATATATATATATATATATATATATATATTATAGGATAGGATTTGCAATAGCAAAGCGTTTAGGAGTTGAAGGAGCTAAAGTAGTAGTGAGTAGTCGCAAATCTAAAAATGTAGAATCGGCTGTATCTACTTTGTTAAAGGAAGGTCTTGATGCACATGGTGTAGTTTGTCATGTTTCAAAAGCAGAAGATAGAAAAGCACTTTACGATCAAGCAGTACAAAAATATGGGGGTATTGATATATTAGTTTCTAATGCTGCTGTTAATCCAACAGTTGGGCATGTATTGCAAGTAAGAGTTGTTTATAAAATGATACCGTAATAAGAGGCTTGATTTGATGATCAGTTGGCACTTCGCCTCATTGTCTTTAAATAATTATTGGTGGTTATAAACATTATGTTCATAAATTTTTAGTGCGATGAACAATCTTGGGATAAAATATTTGATGTGAATGTAAAATCATCATTCTTGCTAGCTAAAGAAGTCTTACCATATCTTCGAAAGAGAGGAGGTGGTAGCATTGTATTTGTATCTTCAATTGCTGGTCTTCAACCATTTCCAGTAAGACATTCAATCAAGATGAATCTAAGAAAGCTTATTATAAACAATAAATTAAAAAGTATATTATAGATTTTGGGTGCATATTCTGTGAGTAAAACTGCTCTGTTTGGTTTAACTAAAGCTGCTAGTCATGATCTTGCTTCAGAAAACATTCGTGTAAATTGTATTGCTCCTGGCATTGTAAAGACTAAATTTTCCAGTGCTGTAAGTATTTAGATATTTATTAAAAAAAAAAATAGAATTTGTGTAACACTACTTTCTTTAGTTACATGAGAGTGAAACTGCAAAAGAAGCAGCTTTGATGAATGTTCCTATGAGAAGGTATTTTTAAAATCTTTCAGAAAATTATATGATTTGGTAGAGTGGATACATCTATATAGTAATTTTACAGACTCGCAGATCCATCAGAGATGTCTGGAGTAGTTGCTTTTCTGGTGTCAGACGATGCTAGTTATATTACAGGTGAAACATTAGTGGCTGCAGGTGGTATGCCATCACGACTTTAATTGGAATTTTAAATATTTTACTCTAATTTTGGATTTTATAAACTGCTTGGGTATATTGGATATATGAACTAACAATTCTAGCAATGTGAGAAATACTGAATTCTCTCATGGTGGTAATATATAAATATAGCTACTCTATAATTGTATATAAGCTGCATCAGCTATTCTATAATTTTGTATAATAAACCATTTGGAAAAATGAGGCCTAATTTTATATTTAATTACAATTGAAACTAAATTGTTTTTTCTTATGGTTTATTCATGATTGTACGTTTTTTCATAATTAAACATGAAACAGCTCTCATTTAAATGTGTGCAGAGCTAATATTATGTATTCAGTAATTTATTAAGTCTTATGAAACTTAATAATCTAAATATTCTAAATATTTTTTTTATCTTTAATACCTTAATATTCTAAATTAAATATTTGCAATATTTTTTTAACAAGGTAAAATTAAAAAAAAATAGAATTTAAGTTATTTTAAATAAATAAAATTATCCAACCATTGTTCGTTTTCTACCTCTTGCTCTTACTTCTTCATACTTTTCTAAAACACTAGCAGCAGCTGCTTTGTTGGAAGATTTTCTGTATGATTGTAGAATATTATTCCTCAGAATTTCACCAACATCACTATGAGTACTCAGTAATGCCCTTTCCAGAACATATAAATCTACTCCTTTATCTTCTGAAGATGTATCAATATGAGATAATCCAAAATCAATCAGTATTAAATTTGAATTTTTTAAAGAAATGTTATCAGACCAGTCTTTCAATTCTGGATTACTCGGCACAAGAAGAATATTAGAGCTCGTAAGATCACCATGAATGATATTTGCTACATGAAGTTTTGCAACCAATGCGCCAATTTGGTTTCCTAAAACATAGCACAAGATGGGATGATTTAAATTTAAATTCTAATTACTCAATATAACACACTAAGAAAGTAAATTTAATGGCATGTTTGATGCTTAAATTATAAGATGCTTCACTGAAACTTTGTTTTTTAGATTCAGAGTTTGTGAATTAATAAATATTTGGTGAAATTAGAATTTTGTTGGGAAGAAATATAAACTGTCTTGAGCATATTTTTAGAGTGACGCAAAGAAGACAAACTAACCGACTAGCATCTTAGTACAGAAAATAATGGAGATGATGATAAAAAGAGTTAAGTATTATGATTAATACAAAATTGTGAAATTTATTGAATTACCTAGTGCTTGTAGTTCTTGTGCATTATCCTTACAGTATTTAGATATATATTCTTTCAATGTGATATTTTGTTCGAAATATTGCATTATAATAATGCGTCTTTCAAAATCGACCATGTAAATAGCAGGTGTTCTAATTCCAGCTGATTTCGATCGAACAATTAATTTTGCCTCAGATTTCATTCTTTCCTTAGTTAATATATCGTCTAAATCTGGATGTCTGTAGGATTTTTTAAACCTTTCCTTGACTAATACATGATTTCCTAAGTATATACCATGATAAATTCTTCCTTCGGCTCCTTGTTTAATTAATTTGAAACTATCATCTAACATATTATTAATAATCTGTTTCTGTAAAATAAATATATATTTATATTTTAGGTTATACAACCTTAACCTAAAGATTTTTAAAAATGACAGAATCGAAATTCGAATACTGTCATCTTCTTCGAATACTGTCATACTCTTCTTTTATCTATGACTGTCATCATAAGTAAAGATTTTCGCGGTAAGTTTAAAATGTAACGGAAAATCTATCTGCCGTAATTCAAATTTTATAGTTAACATAACGCACAGGATAACGCACATGGTTATAACTATTCCATATTTATTGTTAATAATTAATATTATAAAAAAGGTTTTTAACATTGTACGTGCATATATTTATTTCGTTTCCGAGTCCCAATTTGAGCCTTTTTCAGTGGGCAACTAAGAAAAAAAAACAATGTTTAAAAAATTATGAAACAGTCATATATGAAAAAGTTATAAAACAGTATGGAAGTTATCAAAAAAAAAATCAAGAATATTTTAGGTTCAATTTTAATAACTCGATGTGTAATAAATATTTAAAATATATAGAAGAATCAATTGATAATACCATTCCAGCCCCATAGCATACCCGTATTGAACCCGTCGGGTTGACCATGGGTCAAATCAGGGCTCTGACATATGTGTCGCCATGGGTCCACCTATGTTCATATATGGTACCAGTGGGTTGACCGTAGGTTAACCCCACAGCCCATTGTGACGACCATAGGTTGACCATATGTCAACCATGTGCTGTGTGGGAACAAAAAATATTAATTACAAATAAGATAAAAAGTTAAGAAAATTGCAGAAAACAGTTAGAAAAATTGTAAAACTAACAATGGATAAATATATAATATTAATTTTATATTATATTTTGAAGTTGTCCAGTGAAAAATGCCAATTTTAAATTAAATTTGGACTTAAAACTTGTTGAAGTTCATAAAAAAAATGTTTTAAACATAATTTGTTTTTTTAATAACTGGACGAATTATAAATATTTAAAAAGAACAATCAACCAATATTTTGCTGTTGTTCAGTACATAAGAATCAAATATTTCTGATTTAAAATGTGTGAAAATTTATCAAAAAATGATTTAAAAGTTTTATTTTTAATAACTGGACTTATACTAAATATTTGAACATTTTTAGAACAATCAACAAAATATATTAATTACAATAAAATGAAAAGTTAAAGAAACTACAGAATACAATTAAAAAAATAATAAAACTATAAATGGATTAAATGAATTATGATATTAATTTTGTATTCTGTAATTGCCTGAAGAAGGAGAATCAAATTGGGACTCAAAACTGATGGAAATTATAATACGTTGATATAAAATAAACTTTAATTTCGATATATTTTTAACAACTGAATAAATATAATGAATATTTAAAAATTCATAGAATAATCGATAATATTAACTACAATAATATAAAATGTTAATATGTCAATGGATAACATGAATTTACACAAAAATATTTATATTAATTTTATATTATATTTTGTTGTCCACTGAAGATGAGTCAAATTGGCACTTAAAACTTATGGAAGTAAATAAATGTTTCAAACATAATCAATTTTACTTCTACTTTAAACAACTGGATGTATAATAAATATTTAAAAATTGATGAAACAATCAACAGAAAATATTAATTACAATAATATAAAATGTTAATAATATGTCAATAATGGGTAACATTATGCTCTATACTTGTATTTATGGGTACATAAACATAAATTTATACAAAATTTTTCATATTAATTTTATATTTTGTAATTGCCACCTAAGAAAAGTCAAATTTAATATCAAATTAAACTCCTAAAACTTATGGAAGCTTATTAAAAAAAAGTTTTAAACGTAATTTTGATTTTTTTGTCTCCTTAATAATTGGATGGTTGCCTGAAAAAATACATTATTTATGCTTATTATCTTTCACCGTCTAAAAATTTATATATATATATATATATATATATATATATATATATATATTATATTATAATTTTTATAGTTTATCAGAAGTATTTTGGAACACATAGGTGCACGTCCGAGGTTGTCTTGTTATTTTAATATTTCCCCTGCCAGAGCCACTACAATAAATCTGTTTAAAACTAATACGCTTTTCCCGAAAACACACCTAACTTCAGTCTCCTTGCATCAATAAATCACTACTAATGACAATAGTATCAGTGAGTTTTGTTTCAAAATATTGACTGTTTTCCAAATTATTTGAATTAAATTCAACATGTCAGCGCAAGATCAACTATCCAGTGATGAATTGATACTATATCATCACAGATATAGTTATTATTCTCAAAAGGTAAAATGTAATTGATAAAAATTATCTTTGCAATTGTTATTGAACGGGTTTTCATCATGTGATTTGTGGTCATCACATGTTGAGGTGCGTAGAATGTGGGTTACCGCTCATTAGATGATGGTCATTACATGTAGAGTACTATATTTATATTTATATTTGTATTAATGCCGATACATAATTAGTTTTGTTTAAATAAAAAAAATACAATAATATAAACAATCTTAAGCCTAATAATAAAAGTATGTTATAAAATTGATTATAATTTAATTAAATAATTAAATTAATAATAACATTACGAATAGCTTGGTACGTCATAAGACACGAAATAGAATTTTCAGGAAAAATGTAGACAAATTCATTTTTATTTATTTTATTTTATTTTATTTTATTTTATACGCCTATGAGATAAATGAGATTAATATAATAATATATTTAATTTATTTCTTGTAAACTTGATTTTTTAACTTAATTTACTTATTTATCTACTATTTTCTTCTTATTAACACCTTTGACAGAATAAAGGCTCAGATGGTTCTTTTAACCCCAACAACGTTTAAGCTTGCCTAAAAGTCATATATATAAAAAAACTGTTGAATCTAACTTAAAAATAACAATACATTTTATAAAACATTTGAATAACGTAGACTGAAAAACTATAGGTTTCGTAAACTAAAACAACAGAGCTCACAACCAAAGAAACTAAAATTTTTTTTTTTGTTATGGATTTTCAAAATTTGCCATTTATCTCGCGATATCAACCACGAAAGAACCAAGGTGATGGCTTATCATACATCTTTTCCCTCTACTTTCAAATTGTTTTATTAAACATTTTTTAACTTTACTTGCTTTTGAGATATCGATCGTGAATTTTTTATCCTGCGGACCTTTAAGCACCTTTTTATACTTTATATCTAGTAGCTGAAGAGCGTCATAATGTGAGAAACTATAGCAGATTATTCATCAATTTTGAAGTATATTTTTGATTACACGTTATTCAAAATCGAACACTTAAATAATAAATTAAATAATACATATGAAGAGTATTTTCTAAAAAAACAAATTGTCATTAATGTTTATATTTTGTATGACTATGATATTTAAGAATGTTAGTTAAGACCAGGTACTCTATTGCCATATAGAGTTTCATTAGAATCGTCAAAAAAAAGTTTTTAACAATCAATAACGAAGACACGGCCTGACCAAAACTAATCAGGTTTTGTCAAAAACTAATCAGGGCAATTTACAATAAATTTTTAAAATCGATGTATGGTTTTTGATTAAAATGTGAACGCTTTTAAACGCTTTGATTAAAATGTGAACGCGTAAAAAACGGCTTAGCCAATTCCCAATTCTACCAAATAACTAACCAACGCGAGTACTTATCAAGTTTCATAAAAATGCTTTAAAATTTTTGGAATCGGTTTGGCCATATTGGAGAAAAAGTCGACGAAAAGTTAAAAATCGCTTCATATACGCATACACATACTTTTTCCAAATTTGGTCTCAATCAATTCAGAATGACTGTAAACGTCAAAATACATAAAATTAGCAAATCGTATTTTTCGCGAAAACAAACAAAGATAGTATAATATAAGCTTGCCCATTATTCCAATCCAAATTAAAAATGGCTGTTAAGTGTTATAATTTTATTCAACAATTTTGCCAAAATCTTGAACCAATTTTGAAAAATAGGATGGTCCTCAAGAAATGTTAGTTCGGAATAATATTGATTAGTTTTTGTAATAATAGGCTGAGTCGTTTTTTCGCAACTAATCGTTCACGATTTTAATAAAATTATGCATAGTGATAGTGTTCATGGTTCAAACGAATATCCTAAAATATTTTGATGCTACCATATACTTTAATTATAATAAATCGGTAAAGTTTCGGAAATAAATATTATTTTCGTAATCAAAAGTTGAAAATTTTATCGTCACAATTTTAAAAGCTGCTGAATATTAATACTCATTGAGAAGTCGATTATTTGTACATACAGAAAGTTCATGTAACTTACCTTAAGACAAAATTTTAATTCGGTGTTTTATTTTTAATATTATTGGAGTAAATAATCGTCTATATCTTTATGTGCACATTTTTAATAATAAAGTACATATATTTTGGCATTAATATACATTAACTATTATTCAATTAAACAGGTTCTTCTAGCCCTTCATGAAAAAGGGCTACCATTTGTATCAAAACCTGTGGATATGGCTCGTGGTGATCAGTACAAACCATGGTTTTTAAAACTTAGTCCTAAAGGAGAAGTCCCGATTTTAGTTTATAAAGGACAAGTGACTTCTGGGTCAGTGAGAATTTTAAATCAGCTTGAAAATATTGGTGCAGGAAAAGGTAGAAAAATTGGAAAAGATCAAATTGGAAAAGATCGAATTTTTAAACGGTTCAATAATCCAAATATCTGATGAAGATAACGCATAAGTGTAATTGATTTTATTTGATTGTATTTTAGATAAAATTCAGACTCTTTTACCAAAGGATTCAGAAGCATATGAAACAATTCAACATTTTCGCCATTTAATCGATTTAGTCCCAGTAGGAGCTGTGACTATGGCTTCCTTTTTACATAGAGATTATATTATAGACGCCAAACCTCCATTTAATGAGCGAGTGAGAGATTTACTTCTAAGTAAGTTTTGAGCATATTTTGATAACAAAATATATTTTTACTTAATAATTACATTATTATTATACATTGGAATAAGTTCATGCTAGACTTAGATGGTAAGAACAGTAAAGCAACATATATTAACATATTTTCATATTTCAATTAGATACTAAATTTTAAAAATAGATATCTTGCAAAACATGTACTTTATGCGTCCAGTCTATAAGAAATATGCATAATACCCGAAGGCAGGTCCAAGATGTGAAAGCAACCATCAATGATTCCCTGTCTCTTCCTCGCCTACCATTCCTATTAACAGTATTCCCCCTTTTTATACATTTTTTATGTATTTTTCTTCCCAAAATTCTGCTTCCATGCTTCCTGATCTTGCGCTTCGGCTTTCAGTTCCCTGTTTTTTATCTCTTCGCGTAAGTCGTCAATCATCTGCATTCTTTTTTTCTCATTCCTCTCAGTTTTTCTATTTTACCTTTGACTAAGTCGTGTAGGAGGCACTCTTTTTACAGAATGGGTCCGATCCAGTTTCCTTTTCCTTTCAAGATCGTACTCAGTAGAGTCTTTCCTTTGTCCTCTCTTATCAGAATTTCTTCATTCGATTTGTCCACTTAATCTTTCGTCTTTCGCACCTCATTTTAAAACACTCCAGGTATAGTTTATGTCGGCCTTTCTTAGAATTCATGTCTGCATTTATTATATGCATATTTTACATAAGTCATTCATTTTGAAAGTGACTTAAGTCCATTATCTTTAATTTAAAATGCTTAAATTAAAGCAATAAACAGCATAAATTTTTTGCGGTTTTTTAAAATTAAAAATATACGTAATAAGATATATGGTTGACTCGCAACGTTAAATCGCATTTGAAAGGTTGAATTTTATACATCATATTGAAAATTCGCTATTATTATGTCTGTGATATTAGCTTTCTTGCCTTAAATGTACTTTACGTTACTTTGAAAATAAAAATTTGTTCTGTTACAAAAAGATAGATAGCTTAAGGGGGTCTTCCTATGTGACGGCCTGTTTTTTAGGGATATTTTAGGATTTTTTTCTACGGCCAGTAAATATTTAGAGCTTCAAGTTTTTTTATCATTTATTAACACATATTTGGACAGTATAAATATAAAATTTCAGCTAAAATATTCAGTCAAACTAGAGTTACAGCGCTCTGAACACCCCCGCCTCGAAAAAAAGCTCCCACTTCCTCCACGATTCCGGCTGATCGGCTTATCTGAAAAAAAAAAATAAACGGCGTTTTAATTTGTAGGCTTAAAAGCACGGAATGACCTATAATCAAATGAATATAAAAAAATTGATTTTTGATAGACATTTGAAATAAAAGTTGCAAATTAGGCGTTTTTTTTATTTTTTGCTATAAAAAAATCGAAGTTTTGAAAATTTTATATTGAGTGTGCCCTGTAAATTTCAAGTAATTCGGTCCAGCCGTTTCTGAGATACAATGGAGGAAAGTTTGAAAAACACAGTTTTGAGAAAAACGCGTTTAAAGTTTCAACTGCCAACTCAGCGCTCCGAACCGCTCTTTCTTTTACCTGCTGTATCTTTAAAACGACTTCGAATTTTCTGAAATCGCTTTACTACCGTTTTCTAGACATGTTAAGGGTGCAATTTATGACAAAAAAAATCGATTTTTTCAACCCATCACATAGGAAGACCCCCTTAAGTCTGTTACATATAGCTTAAAAAAAATAGAATATTTTGTATATATATTTATAAATATATATATACATATATATATATATATATATTTATATATATATATATATATATATATGACAATACAAAATATATTATATATATATATATATATATATATATATATATATATGACAATACAAAATTCCCAAATTTTTTACGACTACTCCGACGCGCCTATAAATCACGAATTTTAAAATCTGTGTTCTCATCCATGATTGCTTAGTACAAAATTCTACATGGTTCATTTCTTAAAAATTGCATCCTGCATACTTGAGTTTCATTGTAAACTGTTTCTTTCAAGAAACTTTTTTTATTGAAACGTTTCTTTATTGATATAAAATTTTCTTGTCTCATTTTTTTTAATATAAAAGTATTAAATTTTCTACATTTTTAATTATAATAATTTTATGGCATATATAATAATTGTTTTTTTTACATTTCTATATAGCTAAAATCTCACATCATTAGGTGAAAATGAATTCCTTGATTAAAAATCAAGAAATCTTGTTATTTCATCTTTTCATTTATATAATTTCCGATCGCACCATAACATCTTTGACCTCGCGCCTGATAAGGGCTTAGGCTGGACAGAATCGTCAGGCATATTGCACATACCTTTTTAAAGTCGCTTAGACAAACACATATGTAAATTTTAACCTTATAGGACCAAGTTTTTTAATGCATATATATCTTCCTCATAAAAGCGAACCTTTAGACTCGCCTGGAAGGTGCTTGTGCAGCTTGAAATCGTCTAGCAATCTGATTTTTAAAATTCTCTGTAAAAAATAAAATCGTATAAAAACTCACGAGAACAAGTTCAATTTTCGTTTTTTGCATTTTCAAACAACTGGTAGATGATGATGGTGAGCAAGACAAACCCAGACTATGGGTTTTGTACTTATTTTGTCAAAATAACCAGTACAAATTTTTACACCTTTATTCAAAAGTTTCAGTACCCTTGGTCCAATAAGAGTATCAAAACGAAATGACATTAATCTTGGCCATTGCTGATAATATTCTTAATTTTGAATAAATAATGTCTAGTACAGTTAATGATTACATATTTAGCATTTATTAAACAATTGTTAAGAGAATATTGTGAATTATAGACGCTGCTCGTAATTCAAGCAGCGCCTTGCGAGAGCGCGCACGAAACGTGGATGAGCAGGAATCCTCCTTATTATTGAAAAAGGCTGAAGCGCAGGAGCGGATGAGAGCAAAATTAGGAACTCCCGAACAATTCGAAGCACTTCTGAAACAAATTGATCTCGTACTGCAACAAATTGAACATCAACTTGCTGTTAACATAGGTTGGTACATTTGATCAATAAATATTTGATAAATATTTATTGATCATAAATATCTACCTGTCACTTTTCATTATTAGTTTCGTTCAGGGTATATACATAAATTTTAAACTAATAATAATAATAATACATTTTCAATTGCATACATATAGCAATCTAAATATAATGTTATTGTCGGTTTGCTGTTGTCGAACTATATCAAAAAAAGTCAAAAATATATATCAATAAATATAGGTATGTACATTACATTTACCATGGATTTTTAACTTCCCGAAGGAGAAGTTTATGTTTTCATAAAAAAATCCGGTTTGCTAATTTTGTTTTCTCGACGTTTCAAGCCATTCTGTATCGAATAAGACCAAATTTGGAAAAAGTATGTGTGTGTGTGTGTATGTGTGTGTGTGCGTGTACACGAACAGATTTTTTGCCGAAAACCGACGTTTTCTTAAAAACGGCTGGTCTGATTTCTAAAATTCAAAAGCCATTCGGTATATCTGAATAAGGACTAGCGTTTATCAATTTTACGCGACGATCAGCCAAGCCGTTTCTTTGTAAATAGCAGAGAAGTGAAAAATTTTTCGTCCACGTTTTCGGAAAAAGTGTTAAACTTTTCGTTCACAATTAAGCTCATACTACCGAATCGATTTTCACAAATCGAAAACTGTTCGAAAGATATTAGTTAGGAGCGATACTGATTAGTTTTAGGTGAAAATCTACCGAGCCGTTTTCTTGTAATTAACTGTTGAAAAAAAAATTTAAGTCGATTTTTATGGAACTTTTTTTGGCGATATATATCATGGCCTTATAGAACTTACTGAAATATTACTGCCTTAGGACAGGTAGTTTAATTTTAAAAATTCATCAAAGTTTGAAAAAATGAGTTTGTTAAAATTAAAATTAGACGATTTACTTGGTATAACGATAGAGTACTTGGTCTTAATAAACATACTAAACCATTAAAGTCCTACGGAAACTGGTTTAATTATAAAAATTATTGATTTAATTGTGTTCGCGTTTTCAAATATCATAATTAAAATTCAAACATTAAATATCATAAATTAATTTTTTTTTTTGATTAGTATTATTTTAACATATCGGGAAGTTCATGTAACTTGCCTCAAGGCAAAATACCAATACCAACTAGTTTTTTTTTTGAATATAATGTTATCGTCGGTTTGCTATTGTCGAACTATATCGAACTATATCAGTCACCGAGTTTCTTATTTATGTTAGCACCTTATATAATTCGCTTTTTCTTTCAATTACAAAAATTCAAATCGAGGAATTGTAATAGTGAGAATTTGACTGGTCGTCAGTATTGTTTTTTTATATACAGTGATATCCCGCATAACGTACGCCTCGCATTATGGACTCTGCGCATGACGAAGTTTTTTTTTCAGTGCGAACGTTCCACACAACAAACTTTGCTTCACACAACGTACTGAACCGTTATTATTTGTAGTAAAAAATATGCGACTCAAATTAGTTCGATACCCAATTTTCGAGCACCCTGTTGTCAGGCGTCTGTGACAACGATTTTCACTTGGAAATATAGACAGCAATATGTTTTCCTTGCCTGGCATTGCTGCACTAATAAAAAGCCCTATTAGACGAATTTTAGAAATAAAATCATCAAATATGAATACATTACCCATTGGGTAATCATCCAAAAATACGAAAAAAGGAGAAGTTTTCGTCCAACAGCTTATAGGACGTAAGGTTCCGATTGAGTTGAGATATGAGAATAAATGAAAAAAAAATAGTTCAAAGAGATCTTTAATATTTTCGTTCCCGCTGTCAATACATACTTGTTGCAGAAAAAGATTACACTTAAATTATCTCGTTATTGGGTAATTTACATTTACACCTCAAAGGTCTCGAGAAATTTTTAGAAGTGGATGATCAAAAAACCGAGGAAAAAAACAGTCAACAGATTTCTATTGCATAAAGTCCATAAGAAATTTTTGGTCAAATGGAAAGAAGTGCAAGAATTCGTGAATGTTTTCTTTTTAAACATGACTTATGCTAAAAAGATCATAAATTTGCACAATGATGAGCTTACCTATCATTTAAATTTGCGGTAGGTCTTAAAGAAGAGAATAAAAGAAACAGCTTTCGACAGTTTCTTTAAAAATTCACAAGCTAAAAGGGTAAAAAAGGAAGCAGTACCATTCTGATAATAACTTATTTCGTAAATTAGTAATTTATTTTTGTAAATGTCTTAATTATGGTGAAATATATCTTAATTTATATGACCATATTTTAATCTTTGCTTTATATGGAATAACGCTTTTTGCATAATGAACTTTCTCCCGGAACAAATTAAGACGTTATGCGAGGTATTGATGTATAGTAATTTTTATACATGTTCTGAAATGGATATTAAGTAAAACTGTAGGAAAAAAAAACTTTAAAAATACAAAATCTTCTGACCATTTATCAAACCAAACCTTCATATCTTCACAGTTCACACCATGAATTCCAGACTGGTAATGTGTTGGCGTAGTTTTTTTTTTTGCAAATGGGTTAGCATGATCCTCGAGGCGGCTTTGCAATTGTCTGAATGAGTTCAATGGTTTATTGTGTTCATGTCGGCGTCTTTATGTATTAATCAATTCTGCACATGCTTTGAGGCATTCAAAATTCCTTTAGTAATGTATTAACTTCCCGTAGGGTATGTTATAGTAATCGCAAAAAAATCGAAAATGAATTTTTTTATATATCTTTACGTTTCAAAGGTTTTTGAACATTTTGGCATACCTTAGAAAAAATGGATGTATGTGTCTGTGTGTTTGTGTGTGCGGATACAAATTTTCAATGATTTTGGGAACACCGATCAACCGATTTGAATAATTCAAAAAACATTCAATTCGTATTGATAAGGAGACGTGCTGATTAGTTTATAAATAAGGTAAAAAAAGTCAACGATACGTGGTGTTCCCAAGCGGTCTCCCATCTAAGTACTACCCACGCCCGATGTTGCTTGACTTCGGTGATCGGACGAGAACCGGTATATTCAACATGGTATGATCGTTGACGACAAGTAAAAGATGAAATTTAAGTATGAACTTCTAAACGCACCCGGCTTGTAGTTATTCTAATCGTGAATAACTTAAATATATTTTGAATAATTGGATATTAGAGGATGCAATAAAAATCAGTTTTTTAAATGAATCAAATTTTTCTAATAAGAATGACTGACAATAAGTATAAAACTTTTTATATTTTTTGATCAATGTTTGTATAAAATTTTGTGCAATTTCCTTCTTAATTAGGTTTACTAAAAATATCGCCTATAGCGTGTCTATTTCAAGTTGAGTCTTGTCCAGGGCCGGATTTAGAAATTTGGCGCCCCGGGGCACTGACAAAAATGCCGCCCCATCCCTGAAATTTTTCGAACTTTGGAACTTATTTTAAAGCAATTGCGCTGCTTTAGCTGCGAGGGACAAAATATAGAAGCGCGTAAGCGCCGCGTCGCAGTCTAACGGATAAACAATGTTCCAGATCTTATATAAATGTAAACAAAATTTATACTTATTATTATAATATCTTTAAAATATCTGATAATTTAATGTGCATATGTCTTATGATCACTTTTGTCCGCCAAATGTTTCTTTTTCAAATTTTTTTATTGGATCATCGAAACCGCTAAACCTGCCCCCCACAAATTTAAGCAGTTATTTATTCTGTAATTTTTTTTAATGTTATTTGACGCTTTTTTCTCAAAAACTGAATTATTATTTTTGGCATTTTGGCCCGTGTTCTCGAAATCGACTTGAATAATTAAAAAATATTAGATTTGTATTGATGGGGAGACGTGCTGATTAGATTTTGGTACAGACAATTACGAAAAATGGTAATTTGGTTTCGATATTTCTTCTTTGAAACAGCTACGTAGCGCGTTCAAAAAGTTCATAATTTTGGAAAAATTTCAAAATACAATAAATTTGGTTTAGAAGTCTTTTTTTCATTTTTCAATAAAATTTAAAGCTCTTTATAAAATGTAATTTTCAGTACGGGATGTTTCAGTAATTTGTCTTAAGGCACGATTCCATGAGTCACTAGTTTAAATTTTTTTTCGACGCTATAAGCTTGGAAGTGCACAAATACGTCATTTTAAGAGGGCTCGAGAACTGAAGAACATATTTTTCTTAAACTTTCAGCTTGTTTATGGATCTTTATATTAGCCAAATTGCCAAATTTGATAACTTATTAACCAATTTGATAATTTACGTTCGGAGAGGGCGGCAAGGCAAAATAATAAATTTTAGTTATCGTTTATTTCAACCAAAATTTTGCATTGCAATCGTATTATGTTTTGTTAATTATATTTCTTAAAACAAAAAATGTTAAAAAAAGTTGATTATATTGTATAGAATTTTTTTTCTCACTATCCAAATTTTGCCGCCCCCCAAAATTTGCCGCCCTGGGCAGTAGCCCCGATTGCCCCTACTGTAAATCCAGCACTGGTCTTGTCACATGTTTAAAGCACTTGCGCTAAGCCATCAGAAAGTTCGCAAATTTTAATTAATTTTTGTAAATTTTTAAATGTAAATTTAGGAGTTTAATAAAGTGAGAGGGTACTTTAACTCACCTTTGGATTTTTGCATTTGGATATTTTTTGCAATGTATAAATCATCAAATATCATTTCTCGTTATTCAATGTGATTTTGTTAACAAGCTAGTGATGTATGGCATCGTGCCTTAAGACAAATTGCTGGTACTCTCCGTACCGAAAATTAAAATATATGAAAAACCTTTGAATTTTTTTGAAAACTTTGAAAAAAATAAAATTTTTGAGAATTTTAAAAAAATTTTAAATTTTTCATTTTTTTATATTTTGAATTTTTCTGAAAATTTTGAACTTTTTTTTTCAAAGCAATGGAAGCGCGTAAGCGCTGCATCGCAGTCTAACGAATAAACATTGGTACGTAACCCATAGAAATATAAATAAAATTTATTCACTAATTCAAATTCACTTATTATTAAAATTTCTATAAAATATCTGATAATTTGATATGCTTATATCTAATGATCATTTTCGACTGCCAAATGGCCTTTTTTCTCTTTTCACTCGATTTGTGAAACCGCTAGACCTGCCTTTGCAAACATTTAAACGGTACTTCATTTTGTAAAATGCTTTTTGAACTAATCAAATCGGACGCTTCGTTCTCTCAAAACCTGAATTAACATTTTTAGATCTTTTTGCCGCGTATCTTCGAAACGGCTAGACCTGCCATAAGCTAATCAGCACGTCTCCTTATCAATACGAATCGAATGTTTTTTGAATTATTCAAATCGGTTAATCAGTGTTCCCGAAATCGTCGACGAAAATTTGTATCTGCACCCATACATATACATTCATTTTTTCTAATAATAAGGTATACCAAAGTTATAATTCATTCATATTTTTTTTAATTTACCTCTGAAACGTAGAGATATATAAAAAAAATATTCTTGATTTACTATAACTTACTCTACGGAAAGTTAATAATAGCAAAAATTCAATTTCAACCTATAAAAACTTTTAAAAAATCAGAGACAAAATACTAGAGAACATCGTGCGAGTTCTTACATCTTATTAGGAAAAATTTGCAAAATTCTCAGAGAAACTTTATGCAGTAACTTTTAACTTATAAATTAATTTAACATTTTCTTTGTAATTGTATATCAAATCTTGTTCACAAAAATGGGTACGATTAAATGGTGTTCGAGAAAGTGCCAAAAAGCTGTTTTCTCGAGATCGTTTTTTTTTATTGAAAAGTCAGAAATTGAATTTACTTGAATATTATATTTAGATTTTCTGCTATGAAGTTTAATATCATTACACTTGATGTTTTAAAGATGAATTTGATATTTCAATTACTGTTTAGGTATAAATGAATTGCTGTGTAGCAAAACTTTCACTCTGGCTGATGTTAGTTTAACGATACTGCTGCACCGTCTGGACGCATTAGGATTGGGGCATAGATTCTGGTCAACAGATTTGAAGCCAAATTTAAACGCCTATTATCAGAAGGTTCAATCTCGCGAAGGATTTAAAAGAACTGTTCCAGATATGAAGTATCATCTATCAGCAGTTGCGCACAATGCTCCCACGTATATGTTGGCAGGCTTTGGAATATCCGTTACTGCGCTTGCAGTTCTTACCAGTCTGTCGGTTTACAAAGTGATGCAATGATTTAAATGATCATTAGAAATATTCTTACAGTTTGTTGGCAAATATTTATTATTAAATTTAAATATTCGATTAAATCTATATGCCAAATGCCAAATTTTTAAATTGAGTTAAAATTATTTGATGTACATATAAGACACAGTGGTTATGAAGAGGCATTTATTTTACTTTTAAAATTTCAATTGTATTAGATACAGAACAATACATAAAAAATAGAAAATAGTATTTTTGCAATACCCAATATTTAACCTAGTGTAATATGTACCTTTTCGACGTTGAAACATATTTGAAATAAATAGGCCGTTCATCGAATTAAAAAAGAATGAAAGAACATTTTTTATTGATTATACGTTTCGTCACTTGATGTTTGTTATCATTCAGCAAATCAAACCAGGAAAAAAACAAAAACTTAAAACACTAAATAGTAATTTAAAAAAACTATTTTTAAAATTTTAATAGAAAACACATAACTATAATAATTTAAACCAAAACATAAAAAAGTAGAAATAATGCCTCATATGCAAGAAGATACTTATACATTGACAATCAAAACAGATGTCAACGGAACTAGAACCATCGGAATAAATAAGCCATTTTGTACACTCTGACTCCCCATTTCTCATTTTTCTCTATTATAATAGGTATCAATTTTTTTAACAGAACTCGCAGTTTTCTTAACGTCCCATTCAGCTGGTTCTTCTTAATTTTGGCTGTTGGCTGGCTATACAATTTCTTCCCTTCACGTTCAAATATTGTTGTTAAAATTTGTTTAACTCTACTCGTTTTTGATATATCGGTGATGGCCCTTTTTTCCTGCAAGACGTTTTAGTGCGCTACCCTATATGAGGTCTGGAGCATCTCGTGAATCTTATTCAAACCAACACGATAAACCACACATCGATATACGAAATTACGTTTGGTGGAACTTTATTGCTAACATCAAAGAAAAATGTTCTTGGAAATTACGATTAGATTATGTTTATTTATCCATGGATTAGACACAGTGGTGTTGTCAAGCCAGAACATCGTTTCGGCACTTCCTTTTTGGACCGGAACATGTTCCGGCAAAAATAAATTTAAAAAAAACCGTATACCGTAAATGGGCCTACGGCTTATGCTGATAGTTTTTATTATACATTAATGTACAAACAAATTTAATGAACTGAAATTTCCAGATGGTGGTTTCCATGGAAAATTTCCAATATTGCAGTATTGGTAGATATTTTAAACTTTAATTGTTTATTGCTTTAGTGATGCCAAACAAATGGCGATAAAAACGTGCAGATTTTCACCTGAAATGGATAGGTTCTGGTTCTGCTCCAGAGAAGGGTCGATCCACACTTCTGGTCTGGTCGTCTGCCTCGTAGATTATCAATAGAGCAATTAAGCGACCACTGGTAGATCCGTTGTCCCAATCGTTTTTAATCCTTCCAACTCCTATCCAAAGGAGTGCCTTGGGTCGAGCAGTAGATGTTAATTTAAATTGCTGGTTAAAGTAATGTCTTTTCGGAGTTGTGAATTCTTCAACTTAGGTATTAGCTGAAAGATGCTTCTTCTATTTTACACTAACAAAATGAAAGGTCCAACTTTAATGACTTTGCAGTTTATTCTTCCTTCTTGTTACAAGTTTTCAGACTGACGGAATTTCCGCCTATTTCTATCATAAGATCTCTATATCTTATTGTTACTCTGAGGTTACTTTCTGACACGCTGATTTTCTCCAAGCTACATCTTGTTGCTCTGATGTTACTTTTTGACTCTCCAACTTGTGTGGACGATCTATACTCTATTTATTATAGATAGCGGCGTGACATATGTGCGCATTCGCGCTTTGACCGTGTACTTTGATTGTTTATTAAAGTCGCACGAAATGCATTATTACTAGGCTTGCACCGAATATTCGGTTACTATTTGGTAAACGGCATATTTGGCACTTTTTTTAATATTCGGTCGAATATCGAATAGATAAAATCAAAGGCGCCGCCGTCGCTCAGCGACAAGATTGTTGGTGATTTATCGTTCATGCGATAAAGAGCTCGCGATGGATCTGTATATTTACATAATATGAAGAAATGATTTCGTTATTGCATATAGAATAATTTAAACTTTTGAGATTATAAATGAACACTATTTTATTGTTACATATTTATATTATTCAATATGAATCATTCAATGGTTACACACATGTGCTAAAACTGGCTCTTTATCGCAAAATATACAAACAATATTTTTGATCATTTTTTATTTATTTCATAATGATTAGCATCCATAAGAAATAATATTGAGTTTATAAAAGAAAATATTAAGTATTTATGAAAGAAATAATTCGAAATACATTTATATATAAGTGATAAGTATCGCCTTTTTAATGATTTTACCATTTATTTCTTTATCACATGTGGTATTCAAGTGTTCGGTATTCGGCCGACTAGTGTAAATGGTGCCAAATTTCTAAATAGCAAAGAGTAGGCGAATAGTACTATTCGCCACTATATAGTGGTTGCAAGTCTAGGCATAAAACTTAAATAAACATGTAGCGCGCTAGTAATATATCAATTAATTGATATATTAGTAATTACTAATAGCAATTACATTAATACAAGCAATATTAGGAGCAAGAACCTGCCGAATATTCGGTATTCGGCATTTTGCCGAATATACTATTCGTTGCAAGTCTAATTATTACACAATAGTGCATTACAGGGAAATTCCCATTTTTGCAGTTTCCACATGCCCCCCTTAGTGTAAGAATTTAAGAATTAAAAAGAGACATGAGCTAAAAAAACATTGCCTTCAGGGTTATCAGACAAAATTACCTTGAGATTTTTTATGTTTGATGTGAGTTGGCAGCAGATTGTGGTTTCCAGTATTGCAAACCTCTTCGATGTATTATGCTGCGTCCCCACTGCACGAATCCGTGCGGCGAATCCTGTTCGCGACGCACGCATGCGTTGGCTCTTGTGCGCGACGCACACTGCGAGCAATTTGATACATTTGAAATTTTCAGGATTCCATAATATTTTTTTTCTTGATACAGTTCAATTATAAGAAGTGTAAAGAAGTATAACATCTTCTCTACGCATATCCATTTTCAAAATTGAGGATACGATAAAATATCTTAATGCCTTCACTGTACAATTGAACTTATACCGTAGCACAGATCAACGTTACGTACAAGTTCAAAGAAATAACGTATACGGATACAGAGGCAGGCTGACCAACAATTATCAGTTTTGAATAAAAATTATTACGTCTGTTCTAAATATAAATACTTGTCAGAAAAGACTTTGAGCAAAAATTCAGTCTGCATATTAATAAGATTTTAAATGATATTTAGCGTAATTGCAAATAATACAATATTACCATTTTTTTTTTTTTGAAACATTTAATTTATTTTGAATAATAAATATATGATACGTCATATAAGTAGTAAGAGTATATATATATATATATATATATATATATATATATATATATATACATGATAATATCATGATGATATAAAATTAACTCTGAAATATGATAAATAAAGTCTACCAAAATATATTTTAGTTGGATATACATATATTTCAACATATCGATAACTTAATTACCGATGTATTTCCTATACTAATAGTTAGATAAAATTATAATTAGTACATCAATTTTAATGACTGCTTACTTGTTTACATTTTTGATCCGCGCTTTGACGCTAATCCATTAGTGTCGGTTCGGGTATTCTCGGCAGCCCGATGCGTCGGGTTGCTCGCGGCGGGAGCGAGCGCCGCGAACGCAAGCTATTGAAATTTTCGTGTCGCTTCGACCATGTTCGGCAGGGTACGTAATTCTAAAAATAAACCCCCCTCCCATTTTCAAACAAAAAAGAAGAAAAAAGTTCGCTATGGACATGCGCAGTGGACAAATTTGAAGGAAATTCGTGCGTTCGCACAGTATCACTCCGCTGCGCAAATTTGTTCGTGACGCACCATTCGCCGCACGGATTCGTAACAGTGGAGACGCGGCATTACAATGAATTAATATATGTTCAAATGTTTATAATAAGGAAAAACATATTTTGTGAAACAATCATTTAATCTGAATGAGATTTAGATAAATGCATCTTAAAGTTAACTTTATTTAGCTTAACACGAATCCACGAATCGACGTAGATTTCGTCATGATTTCGTATTATGGTGCGCCTGTTAATTTCTAAAAAGCTTAGCTCGTGAGGCTATCGGGGTACAGTTGACAACAAAAACATGCGTTCAAATTTTAAAGTATTATGTGGTATTATGCTAGAAGCAATTCTATTAATATAAATAACAATGAAAGTGACATATTATAAATTGTGATGTTGTACTTCTTGATATATATGAAACTGACAAATGACGTGCGCAATGTGTGGGATGTTCATTTGTTTTTCAATTTGATTGTTTTGTGAAATGTGATGTTCAGATGTTTATTGCAATATTTTCAATGTGATTTATTTTAGAACTAATAATGAAAGTCAAGTGTTTATTCATAACATGGAGCACATTGTAATCAAACGCAAGAAATTAACTAAAAAAAAGCCGCAGAATGGAAAAAGTGACGAACGATCAAAAAGGAAGCAGCATAAAAGTGCTTTTGAAAACCAAATCGTAAAATTTGGAATGAATCGAATTCATAATCCAAGTAAAATACAAACCAATCATAAAAGAAAATCAATGATAAATGATAAAGAGAGATTAACTACAAATCAAGGTATATATGCGAAAAGTATATTTAGTAAAATTGCCCGTAAACATGATTTTAAATATGAAGAATTCAAAGGACGCATAAATTGCGACCTGCAAAAGATTTTGAAAGATAATTTTGTCAAAGAAACATCCCACCGCAAACATGACCATCTTCCAATAAAATATGATTTATCGACCATTGTGAGTGAGCAAGAAATTGGGAGTTGTAAGAGTCCGAATGCTATTTGTGGAATAACATATAATGATGTTGAATCAGTTCAAAGTATAAAGAATGTCGATGTTGAACCTAAAATTATGCTGCGTAGAAAACGAATGAAGGATATTGCAGCATTATCCACCTTTAACCAAAATAATGTTATTGAAAAAGCATTATTTCATGAAAATCCTATATGCACAACTTTTTTTTATTTATGCAACCCAAAAAGATTTAATAGGAATAAGAAGTCATCGTTTGGTTCAGATATAAATGTTCGATTTAAATTTTATCTTGATGGTATAATAAACACAGTAAGTGACCAATGCAAAAAATTAAACATTACAGTTTAAGCGACACAATATCAACATTAAAAAATATTTATACACAAAGTCACTACTCAAGAGAAAGACACCACAAATTAATTTTGATTTGATAGTGTATGTTACCGTCTATAATAAAAAATTGAAAATCAAAGAAAAAAAATTTGACCCAAATGAATTTACAGTTGATACAATCACATGTATGAACCATTAAATATGTTTTTATCTGAGAAAGAAAAAAATAATAAATATATGCATGAAGATAAGCAGTACAGTACAGGAATTGAACCTAACATGCGGAGTAATTTATATAACTTGATCATTATTCTTCAACTAATTATGGATTTGATTATTTTGAAGGAATTTCTAGGAGAAAACAAGTTACAAAATCTAAATTTTGTTTTGAGACTCAGAATATCAATATCAGAAGATGAATTTATGATTTTGCGGACTTACTACTGAAAAGTTTAAAATAAATATGATTTATTATATGAACATTAACATGCAAATAGTGAAATGGTGTCTTTTAATCTGTAGATACAGGTAGGTTGAAAACGTTGTTATGTTTAGCATTTTGTTATCAAAGAAATATTTTAGTTTGTGAACATTTGAACATAAATAAATAAAGATTTGTGTGAACTAATACATTTTATTTAAAATCAATCTTGTGTGATATATATATATATATATATATCTTATATATAAAATTCTTCTGTAACAATGTAAGTTTCATATTTCCTCCTAAACTATAATTCGGATTTTCATGAATCTTCCTGAAGTTTGTACGGGAAATTTTTTAGAATGTTTTGATTCATAGAAATATAGTTAGATTGTAGAAATAAATAGAAAAAATTACAAAAAACCGCTTATCATTGTTTGACCTTTAAAATATTTGAAGCTTAGTTTGACATTAATAACAAATGACAACTGTCATTTGCCAAACATTTCTATTCACTTATAGGCTAAGGCAATATTAAAATATAATAAATTCATGATTATAAATAAGGAAAATGTAATGTCTACATTATTATTGCCGAAAAGCAGCTGAGATGTGCCATAATTAAAATAATATAATATGCAAATAATATAACATATGCGTTTGACAGTCTGCGCATGCGTCTGACGCGCACGACGAATCGTGTTCTCAACTGCGCGTGGTTTGCTTTTGCTTGCAATAATTTTGTTTGCGCACTTTGCGAACAGATTCGCCATACGAATTCGCGCAAAGGAGCGAGCCATAAGTGATTGCGCTCAAACATATTCAATTGCAGTCGTTTGCCTTACTATACTAAGTCACAATACAAAAAAATTATTTAGAAGTTTCATTGTGTCAAAAAATTCATGTTTGTCATGGGTACGGAATATTACTCAATGGAGCGCTTTGGGTCTGAAGTTTTTACTATTTTCCAATTCGTTTGGAATTTTGGAACTAGGTTCATCTTACTCTTCAGAAGTGAAAACAATTTAGACTCCTTTACCACTTCTCGGGTGGATGACATTTCTTTTCAGTGGTGTAATTTTACTTTTTCAAAATAACGTTGGGTATCGATAAAAGAACTAATTATACGAGAAAAATATTTAATAATGTTTTTCAAAAAAGGAAATACTTTTCAAGTTACTGGCTACTGAATATTTTGCTAATACTTCAAAAATATACATTTTAACGAAAATCATGTAATGAGCACAATTATATCAATTAAAATCTTAATAAATCGTTATTTTATAGTGTTTTAGGAACATTATTAGGCTAGATATGAAATTGGGTTTTATAGTGCTCAAAATAAGCTTTAAAATGAGTACTTCTGCGTGGTAAAATGAGTGAGCTATCATGCAGATAAATAAAGGACGCATGCAATGTTTTTTTTTTTTCATTTAAATCAAATACTTTGAGTGCCATATCCACCAAAATTAAACATAATCGTATTCAATCTAGAATTAACTTGGTTAAGAGATCTTGATGGATTCTAGAAAATACCAAACTTTAGTACAAATGATTCTCAAAAAACTCATGATTTCATGAAAAAAAACATTTAAAAAGAAAACAACCAATTTCTCATCATAATACCTCTGAAAGAATACGTATAAAAGTATATATATATGAAAATTCGAGGTATTTTTCTGACTAATTATTGTTGTTTATTATTTTTTCGTTACACAAATATTGATAGATGTATGATTAATTAAGGAGCTTTCAACAGAGGTCTTTCGAGCCCTTTAACCCTTCGCCGTTTTACAATAAGAGAAGTTACGGTAAAATTAATGATAGAGAAAGTGTAGCTTATTTAATCACCTTTAAAATAGTGTATTACAAGTTCTGATAAAATCAGAATTAAAAAAGTAATAATCCAATTAATGCGGTGGATGGTGACGGAGTGCAAATTGTTTTCACTTCTGAACTTAAGATAAAGATTAGCCTATTTCCAAAATATCAAGTAATTGGAGCACAGTAAAAAAATTCACAGAGCAATAATTTTGTTGATCGTAAGTGAATAGAGCACATGTGAACAGGATTTGACAAATTAATTCACTTCAAATATAAACTTAAGCAATAACGTATATTGATTTATTGGAGAAAAAAAATGTAGTTTAGATATTAAAATTACTAAAAAGCCAGTTTAAAATATGGTACGAAATTATTAAAAAATTATAGGCAACATTATTGAAGCATATATCTTGGGTAGAAAAATAAAAGGTGATATTGCACTTTGCCGCGAATGCTATATTAATTCTTTCTGAATTTGTTGTACTTTTAAAAGATTTCAATTTTCAACACGTGTATCTTATGCTATAACCATAAATCACAAAGGCAGACGATTATTTTTAGTGTGATAAATTTGGAAAATCAATGTTTTAGTCGTGAATAATCAAAAAATCATTCATTTATACATCCACATCTACAGGTATGACTAAAAAAATACTATATAACCCTTAAATGCAATAAAATAATTGAGCTATTGGAAATAAATTTGTTCTGTAAATCGCAGTGTATAATTTTAATATACAATTTATTGAACATTTTTTAATATTTGTTAATTGAATAATTTTAAAGTGTGGAATTGAGAACAATCATTTTATTTGAAACAGTTCTACATTCAACATCACTCATATATTGTGTAAATAGTAATTCAAAAAACAGTAATTATTATTTTTAACTAAGCAGTAAATATTAGTATAAATATTGAAAAATTGTAGGGATGGGTACAGAACAACGTCTGTCGGGTCAGCTAGTATATATATTATATATAT
>NW_020539486.1:0-15078 GCF_003426905.1 Ctenocephalides felis
TTTTTTACTTTTTTCATTCGATCTATGAACCGCTAGACCTGCCTTCGAAAATTATTACACTATATATAAAATGTCATTTTCGATTTTTTTGCGATTACTATAACTTACCCTACGGGGAGTTAAAAATCAAATTTGCTTATTTAAAAAAAGTCTAAGTTAGTAAAGCGTATTTTCTAAAATAACATATGATCAATTCGATGATGTATTAAAAATAAATTAAAGCCGCTATTCATTACTTAAGTTTTGAAACTACACTCATTAATATATTTATCTTAGCAAAGTCATTTTAAATTCATTTTGTTGCTCGATATATTAAGTTGAGCATAGGACGATCTGTTAATAGTATCACAAATAACAAATATATGTTACGTCAAAAAAAAAAATATAATATAAGTTAAATCATCAAAATCGGAAACAAAATTTTCATCAAAATCGGAATACAATACTTGACCCTAGGGTCATGCTATAATTTCAGTTTTTTCTTCTTTATTCGGCAAACGTTGAGAATATTAAAATGCAGTTCTTTTCATGTTATTTTAGCCCACAAGACAATTCACCTGACGTTTAATTGAAGCTTCTACGTGCCCGGAAAGTCTATGAAAAATTAAAAAACTAACTAATTTTTCATCCATTTTTGGGCATTTTTACTCATGAAATCTTTAATCGATTATAACTTTTGAACAACTCATCATAGAACATTGATGATTTCAGGTGAAATATTCTAAATCAAGAGATCTTTTACCTAGTATAAAATTCTACATAGTTGAAATTTTTCAAAATACCTCTTGCCGTTCGCAAGATATACCCCAAAAACGTTTCAAATTTTCACTTTGAAACAGTTAAACGCCTATATCTCAAAAAAATATAACATAGGGTCATGGTGTGTATGAATGAAATATGCGCATTTAAATATGTATCTGCAGGTGTAAAAATTTTTATGATAATCCAACCGTTTCCGAGATATTCGCTAAAACCCAATCGCTCCTTGTCACATATTAAAAATGCGTTTTTTCTCGAAACTATTTGAAGTGCGACCGAAATTTTTAATAGCATTTTCCTATGTCATAAGGTATCAACATTATGAAAATCATCAAAATCGGAAACAAAAAATTTTCATCCAAAATCGGAATACAATACGTGACCCTAAGGGTCATGCTATATTTCAGTTTTTTCTTATTTATTCGGCAACCGTTGAGAATATTAAAATGCAGTTTTTTTCACGTTTTCTAGCCCACAAGACAATTCACCTGACGTTTGATTGAAGCTTCTACGTGCCCGGGAAGTCTGTGAAAAATTAAAAAACTAACAAATTTTTCGTCCATTTTTGAGCATTTTTTACTCATGAAATCTTTAAGCGCTCATAACTTTGAACGATTCATCATAGGATATTGATGTTACCAGGCGAAATATTCTAAATCAAAAGATCTTTAACCCAGTGTAAAAAGTTTTAAGATACCTCTTACCGTTCGCGAGATATACGCAAAAAACGGTTTCAATTTTTTAAGTTTGAATTAGTTAAACGCCTATATCTCGGAAAATATTTAACATAGGATCATGACGTATATGAATGAAATATGCGTATTTAAAATGTGTACAAGCTGGTGCAAAAATTTTTGTGATAGCTCTAACCGTTTCCGAGATATTTGCAAAAAACCAATTTTTTTTAATAATATTGAAATATTAAAAATGCGTTTTTCTCGAAAACTATTGGAAGTGCGATCGAAATTTTTAATGGCATTTTCCTGAGGTCATAAGGCACCTACGGTGCAAAAGCCATCGAAATCGGACGCAATTTTTTTTTCCCCTCATCGGAACACATTCATGACCCTAGGGTCATGGTATGATTTCAGTTTTTTCTTATTTATTCGGGAACCGTTGAGAATATTAAAATGCGGATTTTTTCACGTTATTCTAGCCCACAAGACAGTTCACCTGACGTTTGATTGAAGCTTCTACGTGCCCGGGAAGTCTGTGAAAAATTAAAAAAACTAACAAATTTTTCGTCCATTTTTGAGCATTTTTTACTCATGAAATCTTTAAGCGCTCATAACTTTTGAACGATTCATCATAGGATATTGATGTTACCAGGCGAAATATTCTAAATCAAAAGATCTTTAACCCAGTGTAAAAAGTTTTAAGATACCTCTTACCGTTCGCGAGATATACGCAAAAAACGGTTTCAATTTTTTAAGTTTGAATTAGTTAAACGCCTATATCTCGGAAAATATTTAACATAGGATCATGACGTATATGAATGAAATATGCGTATTTAAAATGTGTACAAGCTGGTGCAAAAATTTTTGTGATAGCTCTAACCGTTTCCGAGATATTTGCAAAAAACCAATTTTTTTTAATAATATTGAAATATTAAAAATGCGTTTTTCTCGAAAACTATTGGAAGTGCGATCGAAATTTTTTAATGGCATTTTCCTGAGGTCATAAGGCACCTACGGTGCAAAAGCCATCGAAATCGGACGCAATTTTTTTTTCCCCTCATCGGAACACAATTCATGACCCTAGGGTCATGGTATGATTTCAGTTTTTTCTTATTTATTCGGGAACCGTTGAGAATATTAAAATGCGGATTTTTTCACGTTATTCTAGCCCACAAGACAGTTCACCTGACGTTTGATTGAAGCTTCTACGTGCCCGGGAAGTCTGTGAAAATTAAAAAAACTAACAAATTTTTCGTCCATTTTTGAGCATTTTTTACTCATGAAATCTTTAAGCGCTCATAACTTTTGAACGATTCATCATAGGATATTGATGTTACCAGGCGAAATATTCTAAATCAAAAGATCTTTAACCCAGTGTAAAAAGTTTTAAGATACCTCTTACCGTTCGCGAGATATACGCAAAAAACGGTTTCAATTTTTTAAGTTTGAATTAGTTAAACGCCTATATCTCGGAAAATATTTAACATAGGATCATGACGTATATGAATGAAATATGCGTATTTAAAATGTGTACAAGCTGGTGCAAAAATTTTTGTGATAGCTCTAACCGTTTCCGAGATATTTGCAAAAAACCAATTTTTTTTAATAATATTGAAATATTAAAAATGCGTTTTTCTCGAAAACTATTGGAAGTGCGATCGAAATTTTTTAATGGCATTTTCCTGAGGTCATAAGGCACCTACGGTGCAAAAGCCATCGAAATCGGACGCAATTTTTTTTTCCCCTCATCGGAACACAATTCATGACCCTAGGGTCATGGTATGATTTCAGTTTTTTCTTATTTATTCGGGAACCGTTGAGAATATTAAAATGCGGATTTTTTCACGTTATTCTAGCCCACAAGACAGTTCACCTGACGTTTGATTGAAGCTTCTACGTGCCCGGGAAGTCTGTGAAAAATTAAAAAAACTAACAAATTTTTCGTCCATTTTTGAGCATTTTTTACTCATGAAATCTTTAAGCGCTCATAACTTTTGAACGATTCATCATAGGATATTGATGTTACCAGGCGAAATATTCTAAATCAAAAGATCTTTAACCCAGTGTAAAAAGTTTTAAGATACCTCTTACCGTTCGCGAGATATACGCAAAAAACGGTTTCAATTTTTTAAGTTTGAATTAGTTAAACGCCTATATCTCGGAAAATATTTAACATAGGATCATGACGTATATGAATGAAATATGCGTATTTAAAATGTGTACAAGCTGGTGCAAAAATTTTTGTGATAGCTCTAACCGTTTCCGAGATATTTGCAAAAAACCAATTTTTTTTAATAATATTGAAATATTAAAAATGCGTTTTTCTCGAAAACTATTGGAAGTGCGATCGAAATTTTTTAATGGCATTTTCCTGAGGTCATAAGGCACCTACGGTGCAAAAGCCATCGAAATCGGACGCAATTTTTTTTTCCCCTCATCGGAACACAATTCATGACCCTAGGGTCATGGTATGATTTCAGTTTTTTCTTATTTATTCGGGAACCGTTGAGAATATTAAAATGCGGATTTTTTCACGTTATTCTAGCCCACAAGACAGTTCACCTGACGTTTGATTGAAGCTTCTACGTGCCCGGGAAGTCTGTGAAAAATTAAAAAAACTAACAAATTTTTCGTCCATTTTTGAGCATTTTTTACTCATGAAATCTTTAAGCGCTCATAACTTTTGAACGATTCATCATAGGATATTGATGTTACCAGGCGAAATATTCTAAATCAAAAGATCTTTAACCCAGTGTAAAAAGTTTTAAGATACCTCTTACCGTTCGCGAGATATACGCAAAAAACGGTTTCAATTTTTTAAGTTTGAATTAGTTAAACGCCTATATCTCGGAAAATATTTAACATAGGATCATGACGTATATGAATGAAATATGCGTATTTAAAATGTGTACAAGCTGGTGCAAAAATTTTTGTGATAGCTCTAACCGTTTCCGAGATATTTGCAAAAAACCAATTTTTTTTAATAATATTGAAATATTAAAAATGCGTTTTTCTCGAAAACTATTGGAAGTGCGATCGAAATTTTTTAATGGCATTTTCCTGAGGTCATAAGGCACCTACGGTGCAAAAGCCATCGAAATCGGACGCAATTTTTTTTTCCCCTCATCGGAACACAATTCATGACCCTAGGGTCATGGTATGATTTCAGTTTTTTCTTATTTATTCGGGAACCGTTGAGAATATTAAAATGCGGATTTTTTCACGTTATTCTAGCCCACAAGACAGTTCACCTGACGTTTGATTGAAGCTTCTACGTGCCCGGGAAGTCTGTGAAAAATTAAAAAAACTAACAAATTTTTCGTCCATTTTTGAGCATTTTTTACTCATGAAATCTTTAAGCGCTCATAACTTTTGAACGATTCATCATAGGATATTGATGTTACCAGGCGAAATATTCTAAATCAAAAGATCTTTAACCCAGTGTAAAAAGTTTTAAGATACCTCTTACCGTTCGCGAGATATACGCAAAAAACGGTTTCAATTTTTTAAGTTTGAATTAGTTAAACGCCTATATCTCGGAAAATATTTAACATAGGATCATGACGTATATGAATGAAATATGCGTATTTAAAATGTGTACAAGCTGGTGCAAAAATTTTTGTGATAGCTCTAACCGTTTCCGAGATATTTGCAAAAAACCAATTTTTTTTAATAATATTGAAATATTAAAAATGCGTTTTTCTCGAAAACTATTGGAAGTGCGATCGAAATTTTTTAATGGCATTTTCCTGAGGTCATAAGGCACCTACGGTGCAAAAGCCATCGAAATCGGACGCAATTTTTTTTTCCCCTCATCGGAACACAATTCATGACCCTAGGGTCATGGTATGATTTCAGTTTTTTCTTATTTATTCGGGAACCGTTGAGAATATTAAAATGCGGATTTTTTCACGTTATTCTAGCCCACAAGACAGTTCACCTGACGTTTGATTGAAGCTTCTACGTGCCCGGGAAGTCTGTGAAAAATTAAAAAAACTAACAAATTTTTCGTCCATTTTTGAGCATTTTTTACTCATGAAATCTTTAAGCGCTCATAACTTTTGAACGATTCATCATAGGATATTGATGTTACCAGGCGAAATATTCTAAATCAAAAGATCTTTAACCCAGTGTAAAAAGTTTTAAGATACCTCTTACCGTTCGCGAGATATACGCAAAAAACGGTTTCAATTTTTTAAGTTTGAATTAGTTAAACGCCTATATCTCGGAAAATATTTAACATAGGATCATGACGTATATGAATGAAATATGCGTATTTAAAATGTGTACAAGCTGGTGCAAAAATTTTTGTGATAGCTCTAACCGTTTCCGAGATATTTGCAAAAAACCAATTTTTTTTAATAATATTGAAATATTAAAAATGCGTTTTTCTCGAAAACTATTGGAAGTGCGATCGAAATTTTTTAATGGCATTTTCCTGAGGTCATAAGGCACCTACGGTGCAAAAGCCATCGAAATCGGACGCAATTTTTTTTTCCCCTCATCGGAACACAATTCATGACCCTAGGGTCATGGTATGATTTCAGTTTTTTCTTATTTATTCGGGAACCGTTGAGAATATTAAAATGCGGATTTTTTCACGTTATTCTAGCCCACAAGACAGTTCACCTGACGTTTGATTGAAGCTTCTACGTGCCCGGGAAGTCTGTGAAAAATTAAAAAAACTAACAAATTTTTCGTCCATTTTTGAGCATTTTTTACTCATGAAATCTTTAAGCGCTCATAACTTTTGAACGATTCATCATAGGATATTGATGTTACCAGGCGAAATATTCTAAATCAAAAGATCTTTAACCCAGTGTAAAAAGTTTTAAGATACCTCTTACCGTTCGCGAGATATACGCAAAAAACGGTTTCAATTTTTTAAGTTTGAATTAGTTAAACGCCTATATCTCGGAAAATATTTAACATAGGATCATGACGTATATGAATGAAATATGCGTATTTAAAATGTGTACAAGCTGGTGCAAAAATTTTTGTGATAGCTCTAACCGTTTCCGAGATATTTGCAAAAAACCAATTTTTTTTAATAATATTGAAATATTAAAAATGCGTTTTTCTCGAAAACTATTGGAAGTGCGATCGAAATTTTTTAATGGCATTTTCCTGAGGTCATAAGGCACCTACGGTGCAAAAGCCATCGAAATCGGACGCAATTTTTTTTTCCCCTCATCGGAACACAATTCATGACCCTAGGGTCATGGTATGATTTCAGTTTTTTCTTATTTATTCGGGAACCGTTGAGAATATTAAAATGCGGATTTTTTCACGTTATTCTAGCCCACAAGACAGTTCACCTGACGTTTGATTGAAGCTTCTACGTGCCCGGGAAGTCTGTGAAAAATTAAAAAAACTAACAAATTTTTCGTCCATTTTTGAGCATTTTTTACTCATGAAATCTTTAAGCGCTCATAACTTTTGAACGATTCATCATAGGATATTGATGTTACCAGGCGAAATATTCTAAATCAAAAGATCTTTAACCCAGTGTAAAAAGTTTTAAGATACCTCTTACCGTTCGCGAGATATACGCAAAAAACGGTTTCAATTTTTTAAGTTTGAATTAGTTAAACGCCTATATCTCGGAAAATATTTAACATAGGATCATGACGTATATGAATGAAATATGCGTATTTAAAATGTGTACAAGCTGGTGCAAAAATTTTTGTGATAGCTCTAACCGTTTCCGAGATATTTGCAAAAAACCAATTTTTTTTAATAATATTGAAATATTAAAAATGCGTTTTTCTCGAAAACTATTGGAAGTGCGATCGAAATTTTTTAATGGCATTTTCCTGAGGTCATAAGGCACCTACGGTGCAAAAGCCATCGAAATCGGACGCAATTTTTTTTTCCCCTCATCGGAACACAATTCATGACCCTAGGGTCATGGTATGATTTCAGTTTTTTCTTATTTATTCGGGAACCGTTGAGAATATTAAAATGCGGATTTTTTCACGTTATTCTAGCCCACAAGACAGTTCACCTGACGTTTGATTGAAGCTTCTACGTGCCCGGGAAGTCTGTGAAAAATTAAAAAAACTAACAAATTTTTCGTCCATTTTTGAGCATTTTTTACTCATGAAATCTTTAAGCGCTCATAACTTTTGAACGATTCATCATAGGATATTGATGTTACCAGGCGAAATATTCTAAATCAAAAGATCTTTAACCCAGTGTAAAAAGTTTTAAGATACCTCTTACCGTTCGCGAGATATACGCAAAAAACGGTTTCAATTTTTTAAGTTTGAATTAGTTAAACGCCTATATCTCGGAAAATATTTAACATAGGATCATGACGTATATGAATGAAATATGCGTATTTAAAATGTGTACAAGCTGGTGCAAAAATTTTTGTGATAGCTCTAACCGTTTCCGAGATATTTGCAAAAAACCAATTTTTTTTAATAATATTGAAATATTAAAAATGCGTTTTTCTCGAAAACTATTGGAAGTGCGATCGAAATTTTTTAATGGCATTTTCCTGAGGTCATAAGGCACCTACGGTGCAAAAGCCATCGAAATCGGACGCAATTTTTTTTTCCCCTCATCGGAACACAATTCATGACCCTAGGGTCATGGTATGATTTCAGTTTTTTCTTATTTATTCGGGAACCGTTGAGAATATTAAAATGCGGATTTTTTCACGTTATTCTAGCCCACAAGACAGTTCACCTGACGTTTGATTGAAGCTTCTACGTGCCCGGGAAGTCTGTGAAAAATTAAAAAAACTAACAAATTTTTCGTCCATTTTTGAGCATTTTTTACTCATGAAATCTTTAAGCGCTCATAACTTTTGAACGATTCATCATAGGATATTGATGTTACCAGGCGAAATATTCTAAATCAAAAGATCTTTAACCCAGTGTAAAAAGTTTTAAGATACCTCTTACCGTTCGCGAGATATACGCAAAAAACGGTTTCAATTTTTTAAGTTTGAATTAGTTAAACGCCTATATCTCGGAAAATATTTAACATAGGATCATGACGTATATGAATGAAATATGCGTATTTAAAATGTGTACAAGCTGGTGCAAAAATTTTTGTGATAGCTCTAACCGTTTCCGAGATATTTGCAAAAAACCAATTTTTTTTAATAATATTGAAATATTAAAAATGCGTTTTTCTCGAAAACTATTGGAAGTGCGATCGAAATTTTTTAATGGCATTTTCCTGAGGTCATAAGGCACCTACGGTGCAAAAGCCATCGAAATCGGACGCAATTTTTTTTTCCCCTCATCGGAACACAATTCATGACCCTAGGGTCATGGTATGATTTCAGTTTTTTCTTATTTATTCGGGAACCGTTGAGAATATTAAAATGCGGATTTTTTCACGTTATTCTAGCCCACAAGACAGTTCACCTGACGTTTGATTGAAGCTTCTACGTGCCCGGGAAGTCTGTGAAAAATTAAAAAAACTAACAAATTTTTCGTCCATTTTTGAGCATTTTTTACTCATGAAATCTTTAAGCGCTCATAACTTTTGAACGATTCATCATAGGATATTGATGTTACCAGGCGAAATATTCTAAATCAAAAGATCTTTAACCCAGTGTAAAAAGTTTTAAGATACCTCTTACCGTTCGCGAGATATACGCAAAAAACGGTTTCAATTTTTTAAGTTTGAATTAGTTAAACGCCTATATCTCGGAAAATATTTAACATAGGATCATGACGTATATGAATGAAATATGCGTATTTAAAATGTGTACAAGCTGGTGCAAAAATTTTTGTGATAGCTCTAACCGTTTCCGAGATATTTGCAAAAAACCAATTTTTTTTAATAATATTGAAATATTAAAAATGCGTTTTTCTCGAAAACTATTGGAAGTGCGATCGAAATTTTTTAATGGCATTTTCCTGAGGTCATAAGGCACCTACGGTGCAAAAGCCATCGAAATCGGACGCAATTTTTTTTTCCCCTCATCGGAACACAATTCATGACCCTAGGGTCATGGTATGATTTCAGTTTTTTCTTATTTATTCGGGAACCGTTGAGAATATTAAAATGCGGATTTTTTCACGTTATTCTAGCCCACAAGACAGTTCACCTGACGTTTGATTGAAGCTTCTACGTGCCCGGGAAGTCTGTGAAAAATTAAAAAAACTAACAAATTTTTCGTCCATTTTTGAGCATTTTTTACTCATGAAATCTTTAAGCGCTCATAACTTTTGAACGATTCATCATAGGATATTGATGTTACCAGGCGAAATATTCTAAATCAAAAGATCTTTAACCCAGTGTAAAAAGTTTTAAGATACCTCTTACCGTTCGCGAGATATACGCAAAAAACGGTTTCAATTTTTTAAGTTTGAATTAGTTAAACGCCTATATCTCGGAAAATATTTAACATAGGATCATGACGTATATGAATGAAATATGCGTATTTAAAATGTGTACAAGCTGGTGCAAAAATTTTTGTGATAGCTCTAACCGTTTCCGAGATATTTGCAAAAAACCAATTTTTTTTAATAATATTGAAATATTAAAAATGCGTTTTTCTCGAAAACTATTGGAAGTGCGATCGAAATTTTTTAATGGCATTTTCCTGAGGTCATAAGGCACCTACGGTGCAAAAGCCATCGAAATCGGACGCAATTTTTTTTTCCCCTCATCGGAACACAATTCATGACCCTAGGGTCATGGTATGATTTCAGTTTTTTCTTATTTATTCGGGAACCGTTGAGAATATTAAAATGCGGATTTTTTCACGTTATTCTAGCCCACAAGACAGTTCACCTGACGTTTGATTGAAGCTTCTACGTGCCCGGGAAGTCTGTGAAAAATTAAAAAAACTAACAAATTTTTCGTCCATTTTTGAGCATTTTTTACTCATGAAATCTTTAAGCGCTCATAACTTTTGAACGATTCATCATAGGATATTGATGTTACCAGGCGAAATATTCTAAATCAAAAGATCTTTAACCCAGTGTAAAAAGTTTTAAGATACCTCTTACCGTTCGCGAGATATACGCAAAAAACGGTTTCAATTTTTTAAGTTTGAATTAGTTAAACGCCTATATCTCGGAAAATATTTAACATAGGATCATGACGTATATGAATGAAATATGCGTATTTAAAATGTGTACAAGCTGGTGCAAAAATTTTTGTGATAGCTCTAACCGTTTCCGAGATATTTGCAAAAAACCAATTTTTTTTAATAATATTGAAATATTAAAAATGCGTTTTTCTCGAAAACTATTGGAAGTGCGATCGAAATTTTTTAATGGCATTTTCCTGAGGTCATAAGGCACCTACGGTGCAAAAGCCATCGAAATCGGACGCAATTTTTTTTTCCCCTCATCGGAACACAATTCATGACCCTAGGGTCATGGTATGATTTCAGTTTTTTCTTATTTATTCGGGAACCGTTGAGAATATTAAAATGCGGATTTTTTCACGTTATTCTAGCCCACAAGACAGTTCACCTGACGTTTGATTGAAGCTTCTACGTGCCCGGGAAGTCTGTGAAAAATTAAAAAAACTAACAAATTTTTCGTCCATTTTTGAGCATTTTTTACTCATGAAATCTTTAAGCGCTCATAACTTTTGAACGATTCATCATAGGATATTGATGTTACCAGGCGAAATATTCTAAATCAAAAGATCTTTAACCCAGTGTAAAAAGTTTTAAGATACCTCTTACCGTTCGCGAGATATACGCAAAAAACGGTTTCAATTTTTTAAGTTTGAATTAGTTAAACGCCTATATCTCGGAAAATATTTAACATAGGATCATGACGTATATGAATGAAATATGCGTATTTAAAATGTGTACAAGCTGGTGCAAAAATTTTTGTGATAGCTCTAACCGTTTCCGAGATATTTGCAAAAAACCAATTTTTTTTAATAATATTGAAATATTAAAAATGCGTTTTTCTCGAAAACTATTGGAAGTGCGATCGAAATTTTTTAATGGCATTTTCCTGAGGTCATAAGGCACCTACGGTGCAAAAGCCATCGAAATCGGACGCAATTTTTTTTTCCCCTCATCGGAACACAATTCATGACCCTAGGGTCATGGTATGATTTCAGTTTTTTCTTATTTATTCGGGAACCGTTGAGAATATTAAAATGCGGATTTTTTCACGTTATTCTAGCCCACAAGACAGTTCACCTGACGTTTGATTGAAGCTTCTACGTGCCCGGGAAGTCTGTGAAAAATTAAAAAAACTAACAAATTTTTCGTCCATTTTTGAGCATTTTTTACTCATGAAATCTTTAAGCGCTCATAACTTTTGAACGATTCATCATAGGATATTGATGTTACCAGGCGAAATATTCTAAATCAAAAGATCTTTAACCCAGTGTAAAAAGTTTTAAGATACCTCTTACCGTTCGCGAGATATACGCAAAAAACGGTTTCAATTTTTTAAGTTTGAATTAGTTAAACGCCTATATCTCGGAAAATATTTAACATAGGATCATGACGTATATGAATGAAATATGCGTATTTAAAATGTGTACAAGCTGGTGCAAAAATTTTTGTGATAGCTCTAACCGTTTCCGAGATATTTGCAAAAAACCAATTTTTTTTAATAATATTGAAATATTAAAAATGCGTTTTTCTCGAAAACTATTGGAAGTGCGATCGAAATTTTTTAATGGCATTTTCCTGAGGTCATAAGGCACCTACGGTGCAAAAGCCATCGAAATCGGACGCAATTTTTTTTTCCCCTCATCGGAACACAATTCATGACCCTAGGGTCATGGTATGATTTCAGTTTTTTCTTATTTATTCGGGAACCGTTGAGAATATTAAAATGCGGATTTTTTCACGTTATTCTAGCCCACAAGACAGTTCACCTGACGTTTGATTGAAGCTTCTACGTGCCCGGGAAGTCTGTGAAAAATTAAAAAAACTAACAAATTTTTCGTCCATTTTTGAGCATTTTTTACTCATGAAATCTTTAAGCGCTCATAACTTTTGAACGATTCATCATAGGATATTGATGTTACCAGGCGAAATATTCTAAATCAAAAGATCTTTAACCCAGTGTAAAAAGTTTTAAGATACCTCTTACCGTTCGCGAGATATACGCAAAAAACGGTTTCAATTTTTTAAGTTTGAATTAGTTAAACGCCTATATCTCGGAAAATATTTAACATAGGATCATGACGTATATGAATGAAATATGCGTATTTAAAATGTGTACAAGCTGGTGCAAAAATTTTTGTGATAGCTCTAACCGTTTCCGAGATATTTGCAAAAAACCAATTTTTTTTAATAATATTGAAATATTAAAAATGCGTTTTTCTCGAAAACTATTGGAAGTGCGATCGAAATTTTTTAATGGCATTTTCCTGAGGTCATAAGGCACCTACGGTGCAAAAGCCATCGAAATCGGACGCAATTTTTTTTTCCCCTCATCGGAACACAATTCATGACCCTAGGGTCATGGTATGATTTCAGTTTTTTCTTATTTATTCGGGAACCGTTGAGAATATTAAAATGCGGATTTTTTCACGTTATTCTAGCCCACAAGACAGTTCACCTGACGTTTGATTGAAGCTTCTACGTGCCCGGGAAGTCTGTGAAAAATTAAAAAAACTAACAAATTTTTCGTCCATTTTTGAGCATTTTTTACTCATGAAATCTTTAAGCGCTCATAACTTTTGAACGATTCATCATAGGATATTGATGTTACCAGGCGAAATATTCTAAATCAAAAGATCTTTAACCCAGTGTAAAAAGTTTTAAGATACCTCTTACCGTTCGCGAGATATACGCAAAAAACGGTTTCAATTTTTTAAGTTTGAATTAGTTAAACGCCTATATCTCGGAAAATATTTAACATAGGATCATGACGTATATGAATGAAATATGCGTATTTAAAATGTGTACAAGCTGGTGAAAAATTTTTGTGATAGCTCTAACCGTTTCCGAGATATTTGCAAAAAACCAATTTTTTTTAATAATATTGAAATATTAAAAATGCGTTTTTCTCGAAAACTATTGGAAGTGCGATCGAAATTTTTTAATGGCATTTTCCTGAGGTCCTAAGGCACCTACGGTGCAAAAGCCATCGAAATCGGACGCAATTTTTTTTTCCCCTCATCGGAACACAATTCATGACCCTAGGGTCATGGTATGATTTCAGTTTTTCTTATTTATTCGGGAACCGTTGAGAATATTAAAATGCGGATTTTTTCACGTTATTCTAGCCCACAAGACAGTTCACCTGACGTTTGATTGAAGCTTCTACGTGCCCGGGAAGTCTGTGAAAAATTAAAAAAACTAACAAATTTTTCGTCCATTTTTGAGCATTTTTTACTCATGAAATCTTTAAGCGCTCATAACTTTTGAACGATTCATCATAGGATATTGATGTTACCAGGCGAAATATTCTAAATCAAAAGATCTTTAACCCAGTGTAAAAAGTTTTAAGATACCTCTTACCGTTCGCGAGATATACGCAAAAAACGGTTTCAATTTTTTAAGTTTGAATTAGTTAAACGCCTATATCTCGGAAAATATTTAACATAGGATCATGACGTATATGAATGAAATATGCGTATTTAAAATGTGTACAAGCTGGTGCAAAAATTTTTGTGATAGCTCTAACCGTTTCCGAGATATTTGCAAAAAACCAATTTTTTTTAATAATATTGAAATATTAAAAATGCGTTTTTCTCGAAAACTATTGGAAGTGCGATCGAAATTTTTTAATGGCATTTTCCTGAGGTCATAAGGCACCTACGGTGCAAAAGCCATCGAAATCGGACGCAATTTTTTTTTTCCCCTCATCGGAACACAATTCATGACCCTAGGGTCATGGTATGATTTCAGTTTTTTCTTATTTATTCGGGAACCGTTGAGAATATTAAAATGCGGATTTTTTCACGTTATTCTAGCCCACAAGACAGTTCACCTGACGTTTGATTGAAGCTTCTACGTGCCCGGGAAGTCTGTGAAAAATTAAAAAAACTAACAAATTTTTCGTCCATTTTTGAGCATTTTTTACTCATGAAATCTTTAAGCGCTCATAACTTTTGAACGATTCATCATAGGATATTGATGTTACCAGGCGAAATATTCTAAATCAAAAGATCTTTAACCCAGTGTAAAAAGTTTTAAGATACCTCTTACCGTTCGCGAGATATACGCAAAAAACGGTTTCAATTTTTTAAGTTTGAATTAGTTAAACGCCTATATCTCGGAAAATATTTAACATAGGATCATGACGTATATGAATGAAATATGCGTATTTAAAATGTGTACAAGCTGGTGCAAAAATTTTTGTGATAGCTCTAACCGTTTCCGAGATATTGCAAAAAAACCAATTTTTTTTAATAATATTGAAATATTAAAAATGCGTTTTTCTCGAAAACTATTGGAAGTGCGATCGAAATTTTTAATGGCATTTTCCTGAGGTCATAAGGCACCTACGGTGCAAAAGCCATCAAAATCGGACGCAATTTTTTTTCCCCTCATCGGAACACAATTCATGACCCTAGGGTCATGGTATGATTTCAGTTTTTTCTTATTTATTCGGGAACCGTTGAGAATATTAAAATGCAGATTTTTCACGTTATTCTAGCCCACAAGACAGTTCACCTGACGTTTGATTGAAGCTTCTACGTGCCCGGGAAGTCTGTGAAAAATTAAAAAAACTAA
>NW_020539487.1:0-12576 GCF_003426905.1 Ctenocephalides felis
AAAAAATCAATATAGTTGCCATTAAAAGTATACCGAGTTGCTTGTAGGGCTTTACAATATTAAACAATTATATAGATTATGTAATTTAACACAACTTTGTCGAATGTTGCATTCGAATCGGACAAACCGTTCAAAAGTTACCAGGATAAAAAACACATGAAGTTACGATTGACCAATGGGTTGCAGCAATTGAGGTCGAATAAGTGTTAGTTCAAAAATGGGCATGTGGGGTATCAAATGAAAGGTTTCGACGAGCACTATTTAAATATCACAACTTTGTCAAATGTTGCATTCAAATAATTGGACTCGACTTGTATTTATTTCGGAATTTAATTTTGAACTAGGTTCTAATTTATTCAGATTGTAGGATTTAGTTTGGTCAGGATTTGTTTTGGTTCAGATTTAATTAGGATTCATTAGTATTGTTCTAATATTTTAATACACCTATGTACAAACGGACGTACAATTGCACTAATTAGTATAATTTATGCAATAATATTTATATTAATCTATAATTGATATCTTGTAAAAATGTAAACATGTTTTGCATTTCCAATGCACTCAGTATGTCGTTGCAATTTGTACTAAAATGTCTCCTTTAAGGTTTTGCATTATTTTTGCAATATTAATTATCAACACCAACTGTTGGGTAAGACTTGTATATTGTTAATTGATAGTTGGTTAATACTGTAGTTTTTTTCTCTAATTTTTAGATCAACTATAGAGTTATTTTTCGGTCCTTAAACATGGATTACTGTAATCCAGAGTATGCCATTCCATATCATTTTGAAATTAAAAAATTGAATAGGACTTACTCAAGTCTAGTTGTTAATGGATCGTTCTTAAAACCTTTGGATAATATAATGGTATTGTATACGACGCCGGTTTTTGTTTATAATGTTGATAATCATCGACTTTCCTCAAGGGCGAGACACAATTCTACAAAAAGATGAGCAATCGTTACAAGGAACAATTTCCCAGGATGAAAATAGAACTGTGTCCTCTCCTCGAATATTTAAAAGTCACCAACAGTTCTCCATTTGTCACTAAATTTGTGTCCAAAATTATGTTGCCAATTGTTGCCCAATTTCGAGAAGGCGACCAAAAGTTTCCTGAACGTTGTCCAGTGCCAGCGGTTGGTGATAGAGTGATATCAAGCAGTAAAAATCAAATTTTTATGTTTGTCAATTTCCAGGATAATTACCATGTGAATTATCATTTCGATGAGAATTTGTTGCCAGTGTTTTTGCTTCCAGAAGGCACTTGGAAAATTGTTGCCAATGTGACTGTACCTAAGGCTGTAATTTTGAAAATGAATGTTGTTTTTGATGTTGTTACTTATTCTTCTGAGAAACAGAAAAATAAATTGGGTTGAAGGAGGTTTAGTTGTGGTTTTGATTATTGCACTATGTAGTGTTGCATCAAACACCAATAAAACATGTATTAAATTCAAAAAACGTTTGTGTCTACAATTTATTATTCTTGGTTTATTTGAAAAAGATAACGTGATAAAAATTTGGATAAAACGATAAAAATGACAGTTTGTTGACATACTTTATTTGCAACGAAATTGTGAAAATGTCTATCTATTTGCCGTGCGATCAGGCGTATTTTACATATAAACAAAGCAAGAAAGAATCTCATGAAAACAGAATCTCCGATAATGCAGTTCTTCTTTGTTAACTTCCCGTAGGGTAAGTTATTGTAATGGGCCGAAAATCGGAATTGAAAATTTTTACATTTCTCGACGTTTTGAAGGTTTCTGAACATTTTGGCATACCTCAGAAAAAATGGATGTGTGTGTGTGTGTGTGTGTGTGTGTGTGTATGTATGTATGGATACAAATTTTCGTCCACGTTTTCGGGCGTACGGATCAACCGATTTGAATGGTTTAAAAAACATTCGATTCCTATTGATAGGGAAAAGAGCTGATTAGTTTTTGGCAAAGGCAGAACCAGCCGTTTCGGAGATACGGAGCAAAGAGTGCAGAAAATAGAAATCGAGTTTTTGAGTGAACGAAGCATCCGATTTGAATGATCTAAAAAACATTCAATTAGTAATGATTGGGAGAAGGGGTTATTAGTTTTTCGCAAAGGCAGGCCCTGCCATTTCGGAGATACAGAGCTAAATGTACAAAAAATTGCAGTTTTTGAGAGAACTAAGCGTCCGATTCAATTGATTCAAAGAACTTTCTGCTTGTCTTAACAAAATAATTGATTTTGAAAAAAAAAATTTGTTCATTTTTTTTTTTTTTTTTTTTTTTTTTTTTTTTTTTTTTTTTTTTTTTTTTTTTTTAGTTTTTTATATCGAAAATATTTCAGATTCCATTTTTAATTCTGACTATAGTTCTAATATACTTTACAAATAATTTCAACTCTGCAATACAGTTTATATAATTCTTATAAATATTGACAATGTTACAATATTTAGAATAATCTATTTGAAAACATTCAGTATTCCACGAACATTTCGTTACGGTACGGGAAGTTCCAGCAATTTGCCTTAAGGCACGATGCCATAATTGCCTCAAGATAGAATTCCACTTACAGCTAGTTTATATGTAAAATACGCCTGATCGCACGGCAAATAGATAGACAATTTCACATTATTTGCTATTAAGATATAAGCATAAGACTAGCTGTAAGTGGAATTCTGTCTTAAGGCAATTAACGCATCGTGCCTTAAGGCAAATTGCTGGAACTTCCCGTACCAAAAATTATTATTTCTTTAAAAACGATTAAAATTTTTGGAAAAATTTTACTTCTAAAAAATTAGATTTTTGAAAAACTATAAATTTGACAAAAAATTACTTTTTCTTTATTTTTTTTTTTTTGATAAAATTTTTTTGAAAACAAAATTGTTTTCTTCATTTTAACATATTTTGGAAATTTTGAACTTTTTTTAAAAGCAATCGTACTGCTTGAACTGCATAGAGACGAAAGCGCGCAAATGCCGCGCCGCCGTCTAACGCATAAGCATTGGTACGGAACCCATAGGAATGTAATCAAAATTTATACTTATTGTTAAAATCTCTATAAAATATCTGATGATTTGATGCGCATATGTCTAATGATCATTTTTAACCGCCAAATAGCATTTTTTTACTTTTTTCATTATATCTCCGAAACCGCTAGACCTGCGTTCATCAAAATTTGATCAATTCTTCATCTTGTCAATACAAGTAAAATGTTTTTTGAATTATTCAAATCGGACGCTCCGTTCTCTTAAAAACTGAGGTACCGTTTTCGGCACTTTTTGCCCCGTATCTTCGGAACGGCTAGACCTGCCTTTGCCAAAAACTAATCAGCACGTCTCCTTATCAATACAAATCGAATGTTTTTTGAACTATTCAAATTGGTTGATCCGTGTTCCCGAAATCGTCGACGAAAATTTGTATCCGCACATACATACACACACGTACATACATACATACACACACACATACACACACACACACACACACATACATCCATTTTTTCTAAGGTATGCCAAAATGTTCAGAAGGTTTTGAAACGTAAAGATATATAAAAATTTTCATTTTCAATTTTTTTGCGATTACTATAACTTGCCCTACGGGATGTTAATAATATAACTGTAATTTTAGACCGAAGTATTTGGGATTCTATTGGGATTTAGATAATGATTAGCTAGGATTTCATAGGGATTTATGGTTATAATTAAATTGTTGTTCTATTGGGATTCAAATGGGATTTAAATAGAAGTTAATAGTGATAGATCAAGAAAATTATTTGGGATTTATTTCGAATTTAATTGGAATTTTGTTTGGATTTAGTTATAATTTAATTTTCATTTTATTAGGATTGAAATAGAATTTGGTAGGGATTTAAATAGAATTTATTTGTGATTTTATACAAATATATTTAGGATTTGTTTCGGATTTAGTCATAATATTCTTTTCTTTTTATAAAGATTAAAATCGTATTTGATAGAGATTTGAATAGAATTTATTTGAGATTTTATACAAAAGTATTAGGTATTTAATTAGAATTTATTTGAGATTTTGTTTAGATTTAGTTATAATTTAATTTTGATTTTATCAGGATTAAAATAGGATTTGATAAAGATTTAAATATAATTTAAATTGTGATTTTATACAAAAGAAATTGAGATTCAATTAGGATTTAGATATTAAATAGCTAAGATTTCATAGGGATTTATAGTTATAATTAAATTTTTGTTCTATCAGGATTTAAAGGGAATTTAAATAGAATTTAATAGTGATTGATCAAGAAAATTATTTAGAATTTGATTCGAATTTAATTGGAATTTATTTTGCATTCAGGAATAGGAATTTCAATTGAATTTAATTGTGATTTTAAACAAAACTTTTGGAATTTCATTAGGATTTAGTTGGAATTTAGTTTGGATTTAGTTAGAATTTAATTTTTATTTTATTAGAATTGAAATAGGATTTGATGCGGATTTAAATAGAATTTAATTGTGGTTTGATATAAAAATAATAGGAATTTAATTAGGATTTATTTGGGGTTTTGTTTGGATTTAGTTATAATTTAATTTGAATTTTATTATGGTTAAAATAGGATTTGATCCAAAATTAAATAGAATTTATTTGCCGAAAATATACAGAAAAATTTAAGATTCATTTGGAATTATTTTGGATTTAATCATAATTTACTACATTGATTCTATTATAATTTAATATGGATTTAACTAGAATTTATTTAGGAGATGATTGGAGTTTTGTTAGAATTTTATTCGGATTCAATTGGGATTGATGGATAAATTTATTGTAAATTTGAACAATGACACTAACTTTAATAATAATTTGTGATACTTTGTGGTTAATTTCCGGAACAAATTTTATTATCTATAATTGAAATCTGGAATATTTTCAAATGTCATTATTTAAATGGCTGACTCAGTCTTTTGGAAAAATTTGTACAAAAATGTATTCAACAAAGGTTTTCACGTGCATAATTTTTGCAATAATAATTATTAACACAAACTGTTGGGTAAGACTTGAAAGTTGTTAATTGATAAGGTAATTAATACTGTGGTGATTTTTTTTTTTTTAATTTTTAGACCAACTATAGAGTCATTTTACGAAGATTGCACATGGATTATTATAATCCTAAGTACATAGTTCCGTATCAGTACTATGTTAAAAGTTTAAACAGAACTTATACAATTGTTGTAATTAATGGAACGTTTTTGAAACCTGTGGACAACCTAATGGTAAATTTTAAGGTATCAAATTTTATATCAGTCATATGTGTTTAATTATTTTTTTATCAAGGGTGAAGGTCAATTGTACAAACGTATGAGCAATAGTTACAAAGAACAATTTCCTCGTGTAAAATTACAACTGTGTCCTCTCCTGGAATCTTTAAAAGTTGCCACAAGTTCTCCATTTGTTGCCAATGTCGTGTCCAAATTATTGTTGCCAATAATCAGCAAATTTCGAGAAAATGGCCAAAAGTTTCCAGATCGTTGTCCAATACCAGCGGTTTGTGATAGATTGATATCAAGCAGTAAATTTCTAAAAAAATGTCCTGTTTTTATGTTTGTCTATTTCAGGAGAATTTCCATATGAAGTTTCATTTCGATGAGGATTTGTTGCCAGCTTTTTTGCTTCCAGAAGGCACTTGGAAATTTGTTGCCAATATGACTATGTCCAATATTATGATTTTGCAAGCTCATGCTGTTTTTGATATTGTTACTTATTCTTCTGAAAAACAGAAAAATAAATTGGGTTAAAAGAGATTTTTTATTTTTATATATAAAAATGCTTAGAAGGACCATGTTATATAACATCGTTTTTTGACATTTGTACGGTTTCTACGTTAGGTTTTCTATCTGACAATCTGAGAAATACGCCTGACTATACGGCAACCGCATGGTTTTAGTCAATATTCAGTATGAAAAGTTTTCAAGTGAGTTTTATATTTTACCTTAGTTTGTTGATGGAACTTTCCAAATATATAAAATCTTATCAAGTTTTCAATTTTACTAAATCTTATCAAAATTCTCACTTTTACTATTTACCTTTTTTTTGTAGAATTCTTTCTCACAGTTCAAAATTTTTGCAGTAAAATTTCTTTAGGCGCGACTAGAAACAAAAACTCCGGTTGAATGTAAATGACATGGATAAAATATGAAACATAGATTGAATGAACTAAATGAATAGTTTATAATGAATTAATTTTGAATTGGAATGAAAAATAAGTATCATATGTCCTTCTCCTGGCTCTAAACTACCTCCCTGCCAATTTTCAGCTAAATCGGTTCAGCCGTTCGTGAGTTATAGGTGTTGTAACTAACACGATATTCTTATATACATGTATGTATATATATATATATATATATATATATATATATACATATATAGATTTAGTTCGAAATTTGTTAAAATTTAATAAGGATTTTCGTTAGATTTTATTTTGGATTTAACTTGGATTTAGTCAGGATTCAATCGGATTTATTTTGAATTTAATTGGATTTTAGTTCATATTTATTTAGGATTTAATAAGGATTTAATTTGTATTCAGTTAGAATTTAGTCGGGATTAAATTTGAATTTATTTTGTATTCTGTTCATATTTAGTTTGGATTTAAATTCGATTTGAATTGTTTTTAATTTGAATTTAGTCAAAATTTAATAAGAATTTAATTAGAATTTTTTTAGATTTTAGTTAGAATTCATGTACATTTTATTTTGATTCAGTCAGGGTTTAATTAGGATTTAATTAGGATTTAATTTGAATTTAATTTGATTTTAGTTCGTATTTATTTAGGGTTTAATAAGGATTTAATTTGTATTCAGTTAAAATTTAGTCAGGATTCAATTTGAATTTATTTTGTATTTTGTTCATATTTAGTTTGGATTTAAATTCGATTTGAATTATTATTAATTTAAATTTACTTCCAATGTAGTCAAAATTTAATAAAGATTTAAATAGGATTTAATTGGGATATAATTGGAATTTTGTTTGATTTTTGTTAGAATTTATGTAGATTGTATTTTGGATTTAATTAAGATTCAATTTGAATTTAATTTTAGCTGGGATTAAAATCGGATTTCATTTGTATTCAGTTAGAATTTTTTTAGGATTCAATTTGAATTCAATTTGAATGTTGTTTGATTTAAGTCAGATTTTATTTAGGATTTAACTTGGAGTTAGTCAGGATTTATTCTAAATTTAATTTGATTTTAGTTCATTTTCAGTTAGGATTTAAATCGAATTTAATTTGTGAACAGTTAGAATTTTGTCAAGATTTAATTTGATTTTAGTTCATATTTAGTTAGGATTCAAATCAGATTTAATTTGTACTCAGTTAGAATTTAGTCGGGATTAAGTTTGAATTTATTTTGTATTTTGTTCACATTTAGTTTGGATTTATATTCGATTTGATTTGTTGTTAATTCAAATTTAGTTCGAATTAGGTCAAAATTTAATAAGAATTTAAATAGAATTTAATTTGGATGTAATTAGAATTTTGTTTGATTTTAGTTAGGATTTATGTGAAATCTACTTTGGATTTAATTAGGATTCAATTTGAATTCAATTTGGTTTTAGTTACTTTTTAGCTGAGATTTAAATCGGATTTAATTTGTATTCAGTTAGAATTGAGTCAGGATTTAATTTAAAATTAATTATAATTTTGTTTGATTTTGGTTAGGATTTATGTAGATTTTACTTGGATTATTTAGTCAGGATTTAATCAGGATTTATTTTGAATTCAATTTGATTTTAATTCGTATCTAGTTAGGACTTAATTTGGATTTAATTTGTATTTATTTAGAATTTTGTTCATATTTAGTTTGGCTTTAGATTCGATTTGATTTGTTTATAATTTGAATTCAGTTCAAATTTAGTCAAAAATTAATTTAGTTAATATTTTGTTTGAATTTAGTTTTTGATTTTGGATTTTGGTTTTTGGATAAATTCGATTTAATTTCTTTTCAATTTAAATTTATTAGAATTTAGTTAAAATTGAATTGAGATTTAAAAAAGGATTTAATTAGGATATAACTTGAATATATTCGCATTAAGTTTGGCTTTAGTTAGTTATAATGTAGTTAGGATTAACATTAGCATTTTGAGTTTAGTCAAAATATTACTTATATATAATTAAAATTTATTAAATGTCTTGGGTTAGATTCGAATGAAATTTAAATCTGTTTAATTTATTTGGAGTTTAGTTAGGATTAAACTGGGATTGAGTTTGAATTGAAATAGGATTTATTTAGGATTTATTCAAGACTTAATGAGTATTCCATTAGGACTTAATATACAATTATTTTGGATTACATGTTCCAAATTGAATTTAACATACAAAATCGAACAATGACACTGAAAATTTAAATTTTTGCATAATGACTTGCTTTTTATATCAAATTTCCGGAACCATTTTTATTAATCTATAATTGAAATCTTGAATACTTCCAACAATATTTTTCTTCAACTCATTATCAGTCTTTTTTTGCAAATTGTACGAAAATGTCTTCAACAATATTTGTCACGCTTTGCATTATTTCTGCAATAATTAGTGACGCCATCTGTTGGGTAAGACTTGGAAGTAGCTAATTAATGATTAATTATTACTGAAGTATTTTTTTTAAATTTTTAGACCAACTATAGAGTTATTTTTCGTGCTTTGAACTTGGATTATTATAATCCAGAATATGGGATGCCACATCAGTTCAAAGTTAAAAAATTAAACAGGACTTATTCGACTATTATTATTAATGGAACGTTTACAAAACCTTTGGACAACATATGGGTAATTAATTTTGGTTAACAATTTTTTTGTCAAATTTGCTGCAATTTTTATAAATTTTGATACTCGTGTTCAAGGGTGAGGCACAATTATACCAAAGGATGAGCAATCGTTACAAAGAACAATTTACACCAATAAAATTGGAACTGTGTCCTCTTCTTGTATCTTTAAAAGTCACCACTGGTTCTTCATTTGTCACCAATGTGGTATCCAAACTAATGTTGCCAATTGTTGCCCAATTTCGAGAAGGCGACCAAAAGTTTCCTGATCGTTGTCCAATTCCAGCGGTTTGTGATGGATTGATATCAAGCAGTAAATATCAAATTTCTTATGTTTGTTCATTTCAGGATAATTACCATTTGAATTACCACTTAGATGAAAATTTGTTGCCTAGTTTTTTGGTTCCAGAAGGCACTTGGAAAATTGTTGCCAATGTGACTATGTCCAAAATCATGATTGGCAAAGCTCATATTGTTTTTGATGTTGTCAATTATTCTTCTGAAAAACAGAAAAATAAACTGGGATGAAGAAGTTTTGGTTGAAAGCGCGATAGCGCTGCATAGCGGTTATGAGTGTTTTCAGAAACTTTGTTTCGAATATAAGTATCTACATTCTCAATAAATGCTTTGTAGTATATCGTGTTTTGTTAAATATTTTCATTTTAATCATGTTTTACAACTTTTGTTGAAAATTACCACTATTACCACTTATAATAATTAACGATTGGCACTTTAAAATGGGTTTACAACACTCTATATATATATAGAACTCCGTTTCGCCACCAGATGGTTTCGTGAAAAAGATGAAGAAATTTTTTGTTTGTTTTATATTTGAAAAGGAAAAATTTGATTTTATTACACAACATAATAAATTTATTTCGATTACAAAAATGAAGTGTTTTTTAGTTGAACTTCTCTAAGTAAATGAAAGCGAACCGCAAATTATCTGTTTCATTGAAGTGCTCTTTGGTAAACCACATTTTTTGTTTTTTGGTCTGACGTCAACACAAACAAAGCGGATGGATTTCCAACTCGTGAACAGGCAACGTATAACTGCCCATGTGAAAAACAATGATTTTCTAAATAATCTATTTGAAATTGAAGTCAAACGGAAGACCAGTCGGAATCATTGGTATGTCACTAAATCGCCAGCAATTTTTGATTGAATGGTGAAATTCAGTGCGTGTACATCATTATTCTTTGCGGCAAGAATTGCGCGTTGATTTAACCAAGCATAATTCTGATAATTCTCACTAATATCATTACTCGAATTGTTAATTACGGTGCGTGAAGTTCCAGCAGTTTGCATTAAGGCACGATGCCATGCACCACTAATTTTCTTAGCTATAAACCCTGCGGAGCCCGAGACCTTTCCAACGAATGCAAAATTGTCGAAATCGGTTCGTGCGTTCTGGAGTTATTTCGTTAGGAAGAAAACCCGACTTATTTTTATATATATAGAAGATATTATTAGTTTAGTTTGAATTTAGTATAAATTTAGTTTGAATATAAGCAGGATTTATTTTGGATCTCATTAAGATTCGGTTTGGATTTAACTAGATTTTATTTTATATTTGAGTAGAATTTAACTTGAATTCCAGTAGAATTTAGTTTGGATTAAATTTGGATTTAAGTAGGTTTTAGTTTGAATTTAAATGAAATTTAGTTTGGATTCAAATAGAATGTTATTTGGATTTAAGTAGGTTTAAGTTTCGATTTGAGTAGGTTTGGATTTCAGTATGATTTTTTTGAGATTCAAGCACGATTTAAGTAGGTTTTAGTTTAGATTAAGTAGGTTTTAGTTTGGATTTAAGTAGAATTTAGTCTAGATTTAAGCAGGATTAAATTTGGATTTAGGTAGGTTTTAGTTTGGATTTAAGTAGGTTTTAGTTTGAATTGGTTTATAATATAGTTTGAGTAGGATTTTTTTTAAACTCAAGTAAATATTAGTTTGGATTTGTGCAATATTTATTCCAGATTTCAGCAGGTTATAGTTTGTATTTAAATGGAATTTATTTTGGTTTTTATTAGGATTTCGTTCGAATTTAAGTACATTTTAATTTGGATTTGTATGTGATTCAGTTTGAATTTTATTAAGATCTAGTTTGGATTTAAGTAGGATTTAGTTTGGATATTAGTAGCTTTTATTTAGGATTTAAGTAGGTTTTAGTTTGGGTTTAAGTGGGTTTTAGTTTGGATTTCTGCATGATCTTTTTTTAAATTCAAGCAAGATTTAATTAAGTTTTTGTTTAGATTTAAGTAGGTTTTAGTTCGGATTTAAGTAGAATTTAATCTAGATTTAAGCAGGATTAAATTTGGATTTAGGTAGGTTTTAGTTTTGATTTAAGTAGGTTTTAGTTTGAATTGGATTATAACATAGATTGAGTAGGATTTTTCTTGAATTCAACTATATATTAGTTTGGATTTGAGCAATATTAGTCAGATTTCAGCAGGTTATAGTTTGTATTTAAATAGAATTTATTTTGGATTTATTAGGATTTCGTTTGAATTTAAGTACGTTTTAATTTGGATTTGTATGTGATTCAGTTTGGATTTTATTATGATCTAGTTTGGATTTTAGTAGGATTTAGTTTGGATATTAGTAGCTTTTATTTAGGATTTAAGTAGGTTTTGGTTTGGGTTTTAGAAGGATTTTGTTTGGATTTGAGTAGGATTTAAGTCCTAACAAAATCCTGATTATATAAATATATTATATATATATATATATATATATATATATATAAATTGAAGACATTTTGACAGTTTTAGTATAAATCAATAACATAATGCATGCAAGTTGGAGCGTAACAAACATTTTCTGTTAAGATTTAGTTAGGATTTCAATAAAACATTTGTTGGTATCTAATTTGAATTTAATTGAGCAATTTTGATATAAAGATATAACAGTTGCAAAAAAATTATTGTACAATTGAATAGTTATAATTGTCATACTTTGTATAATTTCCGTTGCAATTTTTATTAATCTTAAATATTTTTAATGGACATTTAATGGACAGCTGCAATTTAGTAAACTGACGTATCTATATATTATTATAGACACATGTGCGTTACTTTGTATAAATATCCGGAATAATTTTAATTTTAATCTATAATTGAAATCTCCAGTAATTTTAATTACATTTTTTACTATATAAAAAAACATACGCACAATCAATCGAAAGTCACAATTTATACGAAAATGTTTCCGAGAACTTTTTTCACCTTTTTCATTATTTTTGCAATAATTATTAATACTAAATGTTGGGTAAGACTTTGAAAGTGTTATTTGGTATTTAGTGTGTACTAAAGGATTTTTTTGAAAAATTTTTTAGAACAACTATGGAATTATTTTCCGTAGTACAAACTTGGATTATTATCACAAGGAATATATTTTACCACATCAGTTTGAAGTTAAAAAATTAAACAGGACTTATACAGTACTTTTGCTGAATGGAACGATTTTAAAACCTATGAACAACCTAATGGTAATTTCATATAAAATAAAAATTTCATAATTATTGGTAAAGTTTTTTTTATTAGGGCCAAGGGCAGTTATACAAACTAGCAAGCAATCGTTACAAAGAATATTTTCCTGTTGTAAAATTGGATTTGTGTGCACTCCTTGGATCTTTAAAAATCACCCACAGTTCCCCATTTGTTGCCAAAGTTGCTGCCAAATTTATGACGCCACTGGTTGCCAAATTTCGGGCCAAGGGCCAAAAGTTTCCTGAACGATGTCCTATACGACCGGTTGGTGATAAAGTAATAAATATCCTTAAAGGATGTCCGATTTTTTATTTCTCCATTTCAGGATA